>NW_016209204.1:0-1968 GCF_001687245.7 Rhagoletis zephyria
TTCGTTCCATCACTATTTTCTTCAGTTTCTGACTGAACTGATATATTTTTTGTATGCTTGTGTCGAAAATGCGGTCAAAGGAACTTTTGCTCCGCGGGCATATGTATGTCTCCAGCAAGCCCTTAATATCATCCTGACGGTCATACCAAGTTCGTAAGTAAGGAATAAATAAATAAAATCTCTTTTCGGCTGGAACTATTGGAATCTCTTCTATTTTCGTTCTTTTTCTTGCCGATCTGATGTTGGTGGACGTTAGCCATGAGGTTTGACTCCTTTCGAAGTTCTGATGTTTTTAGCAAGTCGTTGTGTATCTTCCTAGAAGCCATTTTGTCAGCAGACGGACTTGATTACCGTGAGTACTTTTGTTGTTCTTATATTTCTCAATAATCGTGGGGATGTTTTGAAAATGCTGCTTTGGTTTGATTAGTGTCAACCAGGCTTTGAGCAACCGGCCCTTAATGTATTAAAATCGTTAAAACACTGTGCTTTAAGCATAATGGGTCGATTATCGATAGCAAACGAACTTCAGTTGCGTTGCTATTTGTCGAAACGATATTGCAGATGGCAACTGACAACTCTCAACTGGCAACTGCAGTTGCTACAACTAGAGGCAACTAGATTTTTGTGGTTGCTGGGAAGGTTTTTGAAGCGTATTTAGGAGCGAAAATTGAAAAGTATGTAAAATATTTTAGTTTTTAATTGTTTGAACGTTATTAACATTTTGCAATGTAGTTTACATTTATTGAATATTGTGAAAATAATAGCAAAATAATAATTTGAAATTTTAGTTCCCGTGGAGTACGCGCTTTTGGTATATACAATTTTTTCCTGTTTCAACTGAAGCACCTCCTTCAAAACTACCGACATACTAAATTTTTAAATTTGATGTCATTGCTGTGAGACTTCCTTTTGCGAAGAATCGAAGAGCATGGCAAGCTTTAGGAGCGGAGGTATTGAAGTTGAACGAAGTCGGTGCACTGTGTATTAACCAACATGCTAAAACTTTCTTTTGGAAGTTTGGAATATGCTGAATGGAAAGTATTCAAAGCACCAACTTTTGCTTATAGTTCAGGCGGTAGCGCCTCTTAAATGTCGCCTGATTGAGGCCGCGTTCATGCGGTGCTCTCCCTCTTAAAAAACTAGTTCACTGAACTTGGAATTATTGCAGAATTTTATCTAAAATTGTTTATTTTAATAAATTAGTTTTACTAGCACTGCTTGTTTATAACCACTTGCTGGTTGCCGTACTGTCAAATTTCGATTATCGATAACTCTACAGCAACTGATGGTAGTTGCTATTCGTAATACGAATTTACTTTTCAGTTGCGTTGCCAACTGGCAACCGAACCGTGATTGCGTTGCTATCCGTAATCGACCCATAAAACATAGATGCACATATAAGTGTCTTCAAATTAATTCGAGTGTTATAATTTTAAACAATTTAATTAATTATATGCATCTAAAAAAATTTCTACTAAGAATACACTTATTCACATTATATGCAGGAAAGTATGCACAATAACAACAATCGGAGTTTTTTATTATAATAAGTTAAACTACTGTGTATGTATGTATACAGATTCAATAAATAACTAAAAATAATTACACAATTCAACTGTCATTGATTTACACACCCATAGAAACGTATTAAAAACGAACTAATTATATAAAAAAAAAAAAAAAACAATAGCAAATTAAGCACAAATATGTTCGCATGCTGNAAAAAAAAAAACAATAGCAAATTAAGCACAAATATGTTCGCATGCTGACAAGGAAATTGTAATTATTGTATGTACATATGTATATTTAAGCGGCGCATGAAAATTTTTAAAAGCCAACAAAAACTTAACAAAAAAAAAAACAAAACCAGCCGAAAACCAAAACCACATTTGTGCAAATACAAAAGCTAATTTTTTTTTTTTTGTTTTAATAGCAAACGTGAAACATGGGAATATGTAGTGTCAATAG
>NW_016209205.1:0-1968 GCF_001687245.7 Rhagoletis zephyria
TTTAGCGCCCTTTAAATTTGGTTACCAACAGTCTACCTGCCAATGGAGAGAAGAGTCAATGAAAAAAAGTACATTTCGATTTTTTTCTCTCTCTTCACTGGCAGAACTTTCTGCTTTCTCTACTATCCTGATGCAGGTTCTCTTTGCCTCGCCCTCAGCACTAGTTGAGTGTGCTGGCACTGTCTGTGCGAAGCCTTCCCAGTAGGCAGGTCTGCTGTCTGCAGCCGCTTTAAACTGATGAACGCTCTTGATGAGCAAATCAGACTTTAAAATTTAAGCATCTCTGATTGTTTTGCTATTGTGCAAACTGATTTGCACCTGGCACGTGCCGTATGCTATATGCATTATGAATCGGTACTCAGTCGACCCACTTTTGTCCGAAATCAACTACTTTCCCGAGAATAGTGAGAATAGCTACGGTAAATCGATCAATATCTGACAATGAGTAATTTAACTATTTACCGGTTATTTGTTATTCAGTTAACATTTGCGACTACTTTAAGGCGTTTGATGAAGAGTCTTTTGATTCAATAAGTTTTCACAGCTGGAGCCAAGAAGAGAATCACTTTGAAGACAAAGCAACACAAACTGTTTCACCACTGTCCACTATAATGCCGAGTGTAAAATGCGGAAAAATGAACGTTCAACGATATAAGGGAGTTTCAAAACTTGCTGTTCCAAACACAAATTACGAAACCAAGCAAAAATCAAGTGGTAATCAAAAGAGTTTCAAAACAAATTTAAATGTTGAAAGTAACAAATGTAAGTGGTTCATATTGCTGCAAATAAGGAAAGTAAACATGTTTCATTTTGCATTCAAACAGCTTCCCGTCACAGCCAAACGGAAAACAAGCATTTGAGCATCATCCGCTTACCAAATAGTGTTTCTTACTGGAAATCAACTGTCTCTAAAAAACTTAACTTGGACAAGAATGGTAATTTTTAGTTTTTAAACAAGTAAACCCCCAATTTTAAATGTTTGTATAAACGAGTAAGCACAATTTAAAATGTTTTTCCTTAATTAGAAATGAATATTCTCGTTAAAGACGGCTTCTTTCGTAGGTCGCCTAGGCGAAAAAGTAAAACATAACATTCCTAGACACTTGAATTACTGTAATGAGAAACACTGATTAAAATAAAATTCCAACATAAATCAAATTAAATCGGCACGGCTCTACTAGATGGAGCCTTCCGCAATGTTTTGATTTTTTGTAAAAACGTGGGTGATTTTCATCAGCTGATTTCTTTTTTTGCAATTCAAATTCTGGTTCAACCGCTAAGAATACGTATCTTTTAAGCTGAAGAATCTTAAAATCAAGTGCAACTCTGTACAATGCTTCAAGGGCCTTTTTGCTCAATTAGACAAGTTTGGCGATACTGTGGAAGTAAAAACTGCCGCCAACTTTTACTTGCCGGTCGGCGATGGAAGCATTCAAACAAAAAGTCTTCTCGGGGACAGAATCCAGAAGACCTTGAAGAAATGCCCATTTACGAATTTGCCACCCTAAAGACCTCTCAAAAGAAACACAGGTCAAGTGTTTTTAGTTGGGGATTTTCTGCTACTGGGGCGCTGGGAAATGAAGTTCATTTGAGGCGACGAGTTTCCAAAGATGATGGCTCTCTGATGCCGCCGAAAGCAATGGTAAAACGAGCCCCTCAGAGACTTCGATTTGTCACCCCCGAAACTACCGTCTACGATGTCGCTGCCGGCTCTGGGTTCACTGTTTTAGCAGCGACAGTTCATAAAACGCCCTACGTTCTGTTTGGTTGTGGCCTGAATACCGATTCTCAAATCGGGTATCAGGAGACCATCCAACATGAGCCCTTGGTGTGTGTGGCAAACGTAGTGCCGATAAGAGTGCCCATTGAAGCAAGCAAGAGTGAAATATCAACTCACGAAAGTCCAAAAGAGAAAATGATCAAAGTCGCTGCTGGAAGAGCGCACACCTTTTGCTTGACCAACAGCGG
>NW_016209206.1:0-1968 GCF_001687245.7 Rhagoletis zephyria
TCCTTTAATTTTTAGATTATTATATGTATTTAAATTTCATTTAATTTTTAGAAAGTTATATTATTTGTATTTTTTTCTTTTTTAATTAAATTTTAGAAAAATATTTTTTTAAATTAGATTTTCAAATAATTTTTAGAAACATATTTTATTTTAATTCAGTTATATATTTTGTAATTTGTAAGATTTTATTGTTTGATTTTTTTTGTTTTAAATAATTTTTGGAACTTGTTTTATTTGTTTATTTTATTTCATTCTTTTAATTTTTTATAGATTTTGGAATATATTATTTTAAAAAGACCAACATTTTATTTTTCATTTATTGTTTACAAACTTTTTATTATTTTAATTATTATTTTTATTAATATGATTTTCTTTTAATTTTTTAACTTTTATTAAAGAAACTTAGGTATTTAGAAAGTGTCCCAGTAAACTTTTAACATTTAAATAATATTTTTAACGGCTATTACTAATCGGGAAATAGAATTCACGACCTTTTTTTCACGACAGGATAGCCGCTTGTCGGGGCGTATGAGCAACTTGTTAACATGTTGCGAAATATTTCAAATTTTCCACTAAATCGTCTGGTATATTTACTGATATTTTTTCCATTTAGTATGGCTGTTTCAAATAGTGTATACCAATTGCACAGAGTAATTATTAGCGCAGTATTTACGCAAAGGATGGTGAATAAGAAATACACAAAGGCAGTCAAATGATTTTCAGGTAAATTTTTGTTTGTTATTTTTTTTATTTTTTATTAAAATAAGGTTCATGCTTTCACCAAAACCACGTAGGTCAAACTTTCAATCCTGCATACAGAATTTAGTAAAATTCAGCATATTTTCATCTAAATTTTGAACTTTTTATTTTAAATTTTTACAAAAATTCTGGTATGCTCTGACGGCCCTTGCCTTTTTTCATATAACAAGTGTAATTTATAAAAACCAGCGTTGATTTTTTATTTTGTTTGCAAACGGTCCTGCGCATTTTATTCTACGAGAAATTTACCTTTATATGGTAAAAAGTGCAAAAATGTGGTCCAACTGTTAGCATTAGTACTGCAGCGCTTGAAAGTAAATTAAACGCAGTGGATAATACTGGTTAAAAAGTTAGAAAAATCTAATATATAAAAATCTCGTGTCACGGTGTTAGTGGTCGAACTCCTCCGAAACGGCTGGACCGATCTTTATGAAATTTTTTGTGTATATTTGGTAGATATGAGAATCGGATGTAAAGTATATTTCATACCGCTAGGTTCAGGGGGCGTGGCACCTCCCATACAAACCGATTTTTTCATACTGCAAATCTCTGGAAGTGTTCATGGTAGAGTACTCTAACTTGGTATGGAGATATATAAAATCAATCGCATACTCATGGAGAAAAATTGTGGTTATTGGAAAAGGGGGCGTGGCACCTCCCATACAAACCGATTTTTTTATACTGCATATCTCTTGAAGTGTTCATGGTAGAGTACTCTAACTTGGTATGGAGATATATCAAACCAATGGCATACTCATGGAGAAAAATTTTGGTTATTGGAAAAGGGGGCGTGGCGCCTCCCATACAAACCGATTTTTTTATACTGCATATCTCTGGAAGTGTTCATGGTAGAGTACTCTAACTTGGTATCTAGATATATCAAACCAATGGCATACTCATGGAGAAAAATTGTGATTATTGGAAAAGGGGGCGTGGCACCTTCCATACAAACCGAATTTATCATACTGCATATCTCTGGAAGTGTTCGTGGTAGAGTACTCTAACTTGGTATGGAGATATATAAAACCAATCGCATACTCATGGAGAACAATTGTGGTTATTGGAAAAGGGGGCGTGGCACCTCCCATACAAACCGAATTTTTCATACCGCATATCTCTGGAAGTGTTCATGGTAGAGTACTCTAACTTGGTATGGAGATATATCAAACCAATCGCCTACTCATGGAGAAAAATTGTAGTTATTGGAAT
>NW_016209207.1:0-1968 GCF_001687245.7 Rhagoletis zephyria
GAAGGTTGGACGAACGTTGGACGAATGTATGTATAAACTATGATGAAGGGGAGTGTTTCCAAATTGTATTTATCGCGTGATTGTCGGCTGCTGTCCAAACTGCTTCTGATTTTTCGGTGCACGCAAATATCTTCCATACATAGCAAACAAATGACAGCTAATGATGTGCGGGATAATGGTGCATGAATTGTTAACTACAGGAAAGCTGGATCTTAAATTATTAAAGAAGCGACAGCATGTAGTCATCAGTTTGACCACAACGGCATCTTGGATTATTTAGAGCTTTGATTTTGCATAGATATGCTTTGTCATACGTGTGTCCTGTAAGGATCCTATTTAGTGCCTTGATGTCAGCGAAAATGGAAAGCGAAATCTTTGTAACCCAAGTATGATTCCTATGAAACAGGAAAGATTTTGGCAAATATAGTCGGTTTGGAGCGAGAGTAGCTCAGAAATTCTGAGTACCACTGATCGTAGATTTCATTTTTAATCTGCTTTAAGGCTTAAAAAGATTGATTCTATCTTTAATGCAAGAGTTGATTAGTTTGAGTAGGACGGTAATGAGTGCTATGGGTCTGAAATGATGGTAGTCATTAAGATTGCAGCTTTTTTTGGGGATGGGGACAATTTTGATAATTCTCCAGTGATCTGGTATTTGGTTGGATAGAAAAATGTCATTGAGGGAGGTTTTTAGGTTAGCAAGGGTAACGTCCGGGAGAGCCTTGAGCATTTTTTAGGTGATCATACCGTGTCCAGCGGCTGAATCCTTTTTTTCCAAAGCTGATTTGATGTCGTCAAAAGAGAGCGAAAGGTTGGAATTGATTTCCACAGAATGGTTAATCTCAAAGCAATTTTGGTGGTTTGGTACTTGACTATTTAGCATGTCTAAGAACTCCTGGTTTTTATCCTGGTTCCATACCTCGTTTCTAGCTTGGACATAGTCGCCTCTTAACGCCCTGACAAAATGCCATGTGCCTTTAGACATGCCACTGTTAAGTGAATCAATTTTGCTTTTGAAATCCTCCTTTTAAGCGAGCTTAACTTCCTTCTTCCATAGTTTTTGCTGCGTTATCAGGACTCGATGAGATTTTCGCCTTCTTGAAGGCTATTACTAAGAAGCGGTAAGTTTTTTCCAGGTGATCGTTCCACCACGCCTTTGGTGTTCTGTTTTCATTGGGTATATATCTAGCATTGTTAATTTCTTGTTTGATTTTGTCTTCAAGGTCAGTGATAGGTGCCTCTTATTCCAAGGTTTTTAAAGAGTTAAAAAGTTTATTTTTAGCAACAAATGTACTGTTTCTTTCAGTAATGTTCAACAGTTCGATGATTACTTTGAATTGGCGGCTGCCCCCTATTCTCGTAGCATCAACTTGTGACTTGCACACAATGCCAGAGTTGGAAAAGCAAAGATCGAGGGCCGACCCACCATTTGCACGAACATCATTAAAATTGTAGAAGTTGGATAGTAGGATATGCTGAGTCTAGATGCTTTCCTCTGTGCGAATCCTTGCCGTCGCTCCAGATTGTGGCCCTGGCATTAAAGTCGCCAAATAGAAAAACATTTTCGTGTTGCTCAAGGAATTTAAAATTCTGGTGAGTTCTATATTGAAATCATGAATGCTAATGTTGGCGGGAAAGTATGAGTTGCAAATGGTAATGTTGGTGGTCAGATTCGTGGTTTTTATAACTAAGACNAATAAATCAAACACGTCCGTTCTTTGTAATGTTCAAAATCGAATGATGTCTTCGATCGCATGAACCTTTCTTTGTTATATGTAACTTAACCATTTCCTTAACTTTATACGTTGTCTCAACTTTGTTATTGTTCTCCACTTTGTTCACACCCTCTTGCTTAACAATTTTTTCAGTTTCATACTTTTCCTCTACTTTGTTTACACTACTTACTGTCTCAATTTTTGACCTTGCATGACTTGCTTCGATAAAATCCCTACCTAACAAAGTTGTGTA
>NW_016209208.1:0-1968 GCF_001687245.7 Rhagoletis zephyria
TTTTTTTTACATTATTTTATTTATTACTTTATTTAATAGAACGGTTTTTTAGCTTCCAAAGTAGAAAATAAAAAGCTGCTCATTTTTTGCGTTTTTTGCTAATANCATTATTTTATTTATTACTTTATTTAATAGAACGGTTTTTTAGCTTCCAAAGTAGAAAATAAAAAGCTGCTCATTTTTTGCGTTTTTTGCTAATACATAAAATCATCTTTTCATTTCTTGTCAGTGCCCTCAGATACGCACGAATAGTTCGATTTTCGAAAACGATGTGTCAGATTAAAAAGCTTGACCTGTAGATTTAAAATAGGGGTTTATTTCTTTTTCTTTTCTTTTTCTTTTTTGCCGCCTGTTAAAAAATTGAATTCACTTTATTTAATAAGTTAAATGAACTATTAAAATATTGGTATAAAACGAAATGGGTGTGAAAAGGGTTTATTTCTTAACTACATGCAGCAGGGTTGCCACCTGTTTAAAAAATCGAATTCCATTTGAATTAAGGGAATTAGGTAATTGAAATACATAGGTATCATGGGAGTCAGAGGTTTAAGAAGTTTACAGTTTACAAATATTTTGAAGAGGGTTGCCACCTGTGTGTAAAGTCAAATTTAGTTGAACTAAAATAATAGTTGTGTCAATACAAAGTCTACGACATCGTATTTGTTATCTTATTATAAATACATACATTGTCAATCTGGAATTTTTTCTGATTACATTTATTTTAAGTTACTGGACTCTTAAATTAACTAAGGAATGTTTTTACTCTTCACTTATTTCTTCGTAAATATGTCCAATTTTTTTTTGTATTNACCTGTGTGTAAAGTCAAATTTAGTTGAACTAAAATAATAGTTGTGTCAATACAAAGTCTACGACATCGTATTTGTTATCTTATTATAAATACATACATTGTCAATCTGGAATTTTTTCTGATTACATTTATTTTAAGTTACTGGACTCTTAAATTAACTAAGGAATGTTTTTACTCTTCACTTATTTCTTCGTAAATATGTCCAATTTTTTCTTGTGTCTGATATCCATATTGATATACATATTTCAGTTACCTTATTCCCTTAATTAAACTGAATTTGGTTTTTTAAACATGTGGCAACATTTCTACGTATCGTTTAGAAGTAAAGCATTTTCAAAACCATTTCAATTGATACCCATATTGTAATATCTAATTCATTCAACTTATTAAATAATTTTAATAAAATTTGTAACAGGTGGCATTCCGTTTCATAAAAATTAAACCTTTCTGCACATCTACAGACCAAGCCCTGTCATTTGACATCTCTCTTTTTAAAATAGAGCGAACTATATGCACATACCTATGTAAATGCTACAAGAACCCAAATTTTCAACTTAAAACTGCATTTACAGTGGAAGTACGAAAGTTATCAAAAAACCAATTGCATGTTTGAATTCAATGCTCTCAAGGTCATTAAGAAAAAATTTTCATTCAAATCCGTACACAATCCTATTGTTGCCCACATTTTATATGGAAGGGAGGCACTGTGCGTCTTGCACATTTTATCCTATATAACATAAGATCGATTTTTTTTTTGATATGGGGAAAGTGACCAAATCAGAACAAATTATCAAAACTTAACCGTCAATTTTAGTAACTTCAAACTTTAAGTTCATAATACTGAAACTACTAGGCTAAGAAATTTAATACCCGCGTTGTTTTCTAAAACTCTGTTTACAAATCTTGAAATTGTAAGGATAATTTGTAGAATTTCTTTTTTTAGTTCCTCCCAAAGTTTTAAACTTGGATTAGCAAGATGGCTTTGCAGGCGATGGGGACGGGGACTAGTGGCGAACCTGGCGGTCTGAACTGCTGGCGGCGGTTATTAGCTAGCGGGTGTAATGATGGCACAAAGGCTGGAACTCTGGTGGCGAAATTGGTGGACTGGTAGGTGTGGTGGCTATGTAGGTTGCTGCGGAGTCAAATGGTAGGGTAGACC
>NW_016209209.1:0-1968 GCF_001687245.7 Rhagoletis zephyria
GACTGTCCCAAGAATATGTGGAAAAAAATTTGTTTGCAAATTTTGACATAGGATAACGATAACCTGTGCCGACTTCTAGTTGAGGTTTTAGCTAATAACTTGAATTAAGGCTAGCAATTGTCCATGAAAACTATGCAAATGCGAAAAATTCGATATGTTGCCCATATATTGCATTAATAGTAAATCTCCATCTTTATATTTTTAATAGTGCGGTGGGATTTTTTTAAAAATATCCTTTGATATTTGTATCCTTTAATATCCTTATAAATATTCATAGGACTTAAATTAAACGAGGTATGTATGTATGTCGACTTGTGTTCAGTTGCCGTTCCAGTAGCCAATGCTCCAGGTATTGTCCTTTGTATTTTGCATAGCGCTACTAGACTCAATAGCCGACAGTAAGTAGTCAGTTGTCATACGTAATACGAATTTTAGTATATCGTTACCCATCTGCCTTACATAATAGGGTCATATGGTTCTTCAAAATGCTTTTAAAATTAAAAATCCTGAAGGATAAAACTGATGAATTAAGTTGAATTTAGTATTTTTAAGCACACGGCAACTCTCCTAAATACAGTTTAGAAATAAATTATTTTCAAACCCATTTCGATTGATACCCAACTTTTTAGAATCCATTTAACTTATTAAATAATTTGAACTGAATTTTTTTCAACAAAAAAAACCAAATCTTAATTTAAAGATTTCTTAATACTCGTTCTTTTGATAACCATATTTTAATATTTCATGTAACTTATGCATAATTAAACGAAGTACCACTTTCAAAACAGGCGCCAACCCTCTTAAAAATTATTTTCGAACTAAAATTTCCTTAAATATTTTTCGGCTGACATTGTTATAAATATTGCAAGTAACTGATTAAGTGGTAATTCATTTTTTAAGCACGTGGCAACCCTCCTAAATATAGTTCTTAAATAAAAGATTTTAAACCCATTTCCATTGATAACCATGGGTTAGTAATTAATTTAACTTATTAAATAAATTAAGTTTAGCCCTTTAAACAGGGGCAACCCTCAAACACATCAAAAATGTTCTAAATTGTCAAACTAAGTATTTCTTGAAGATCTTTGACATCCACCGTTAATATTTCATATAACTTGGGTATAAAATAGTTCAATTAGGCTTCCCAAATAGGTGGCAACCCTATTCAAAATATTTCCAAACTACTACCTTCTTAAACCTTTTTGGTTTGACACCCATATAGCGATACCTTATTCGCTTACCAAATTCCTTTAATTAAAATTGAATTACTTTTTTTAACATGTGGCAACCCTCCTGTACGTAGTTAGGTTATAATGCCTTTTCAAAACCATTCCGATTGATACCCATATTTAATAATTGATTTAACTTTTTCATTAATTTGAGCTTAATTTCTTAACAGGTGGCACCTTTTTTCGAAAAGATAAAACCTCCTTGAACATTCGCACCTTAAGCCCTTTAATTTGGTATCTCACTTTTGAAAATCGAACGAACGGTGCAGATCTTTTATGCTGCACAAAAAATGCCTTCGCGTATTATATATATATATATAGATAAGTCATTGTTGTCAAATTGTATTCTATTTTTATCAAGTATTTTTATCATTGTAGTAGAGCAGCTGTGCTTCGGTCTAAACCCAGACTGCAGTGCAGATTTAATACCCCATATGGCTCTAACAACATCACCTTCACTTACTCCCACAAACTGAAATTTCTCTTCCAAGGTGGTATCAACCCAGAGAAGTATGAGGTGCACCTACCCTGCAGTACGGGGGAGCGACTACAGGACTGATGAATCGGTAGCTACCTGATAAACACCCTCAATTACCAACCGACTACTTGCAGTGTATTTCATCGATTACTTTTACAAGGCAATGTCCTAGGCTCTCTCTGCACTACCGGAAGTTACTAAAGTAGTCACTCGCGTGATTTATGGGCGCCCTCTGTCGTAGTTTTTCGCTATTCTGCTTAC
>NW_016209210.1:0-386 GCF_001687245.7 Rhagoletis zephyria
GGTCAATTCAAATATCTGAAATTGCAGATTTTAACAGTTTGTAAAGTATGTTCATTGTCTAGTCTAGGGATGCACAGCAGAGGTGCATGCAGTCGACGTCGCGGGCAAGCTGCGAGCACGCGAGCGTACCTGTACGGAGATGGCAACGTATACATATTAACCACTACACCCTTATTTTCAAGTAAATATGCGTGTATGTATGTGTACTTATCCCTGCAAAAACTTGTGCGACTAATCTCTAAAGAGAGTATTCCGAGATTACTCCCAATCGGGTACGATTGGGCATTAATTAGTCGCAACTAGTCTCATACGGGTACTAATGGAGGTCAATTAGTCTCGACTCATCCCTTATGGGTATCATTGGAGATCAATTAGTCCCCAACTCA
>NW_016209210.1:426-1968 GCF_001687245.7 Rhagoletis zephyria
TTTGCAAAAAATGATTCGTAATAAGATTTTTCATGGTCAATTCAAATATCTGAAATTGCAGATTTTAACAGTTTGTAAAGTATGTTCATTGTCTAGTCTAGGGATGCACAGCAGAGGTGCATGCAGTCGACGTCGCGGGCAAGCTGCGAGCACGCGAGCGTACCTGTACGGAGATGGCAACGTATACATATTAACCACTACACCCTTATTTTCAAGTAAATATGCGTGTATGTATGTGTACTTATCCCTGCAAAAACTTGTGCGACTAATCTCTAAAGAGAGTATTCCGAGATTACTCCCAATCGGGTACGATTGGGCATTAATTAGTCGCAACTAGTCTCATACGGGTACTAATGGAGGTCAATTAGTCTCGACTCATCCCTTATGGGTATAATTGGAGATCAATTAGTCCCCAACTCATCTCTAACGGGTACTATTAACGATTTAATGATATGTACGCACTTAGTCAATGAAATTTCATGTGCGGCGTTGGCACACAGAGAGAGTATTCGCCTAACAAAACTGAGCACCCCGGTTCGAATCTCAGCTGGCGCAAATTTTTATTTTTATTTTTTAAAAGTGAATAGTCGCTTTTTATACCCGTTCGGGTATAAAGGTGAACAATTAGTCTCTTCATAGGACATGCTCGAACAAAAGCGATCAGTTCATTCCATATAAAGAGATCAAAAGTGGTATTAGTCGCATGCTCCCGTGCGATTGCTCCCGGAGTCATCCCGGATTAGTCCCATTTTTTGCAGGGATACGACAACTGAGCCAGTGTGGCATCAGGCCACCAGTTTTTATTATCATATTTAATAATTTTTTTGATTCAGTAAAAAATGTATATACATATCCATTTCCTCACGTTTTTATTAATAGATTAATTTCTATACATTTACAACAACGCAAAACCTATTTAATTTACCTATTCCTCACATTTTATTCAGTAAATGAATTCCATCTTAATGTAGAATATTAGTGTATAGTGTATACATACATACATATGTACCTATGCATTCGGTGTGCTTAAATTAAAAAAAGCATCCCTAAATACCGCACCAAATATTGAATTCCAATTATTTTGGCTTTTTGGTTTCCCAAAAGCACTAAATTTAGTGCAAAATGCACGACCTTGGCAACAGTGAGCTGAGCACATCAATGCTCAAACAGTGATGCCAGACCAAGTATTGAGTAAATACGCAATGTATATTTTTCTTTTAAAGCAAAAGTTCTAATTGGCGAGGGGATTGATTTTTGATTCTTACATAGAACAATGATAAGATTCACAAACTTATCTTAGGACTTAATTTAAACAATCAACATTATTTGTAGACGAATATATTTGTGTTCGTATGAAATAGTAGCTTATGTCNTTTCATATTTGCTACAAATCGAAATTATGAATTGTAATTTTGAATGTAAACGTGATTGTGAACAGTAATATTAGTGATGTGCGTTATGGTGATGGCGATTTCTTATCACCGGCGGGTGAAATGTCGCTCATCGCTATTTATTTTGGAAAAATCTTTGGAAATGCTATTT
>NW_016209211.1:0-1968 GCF_001687245.7 Rhagoletis zephyria
ACAGTGCTAATTTAACTAGATAATTATTGGTGAATGCTAAGCTGCTTTAACTACGTGCAGAAAAAGAATTCAGCTGGCCGACTAAGCGCTAAATTTAGCTGTAAAACTGGCAAAGCTTAAGCCAAAATAAGTAAAAGGTAATAAAGTGGCTGGTAATTGGTTGGCAAGTGGTAAGCTCTAGTACATACGTATAATAAGGAACATTTTTGAGTGTCTGTAAAAAAATTAGAGCATGTTGAACATTGAAGAAAAAATACTTTTTACTTTTTTCCATTCAGAAGCCTTCTGAATTTTTTGCTTTTTGAACTTAACCAGCAAAAAACTATCTGCGTATTTAAACAAAAAAACTGAAACATAAAAATCAGTGAAAGTGAGTAAATTGAGCAGTCAGGCAATATGAACTAACTGACCCAATTAACAAAAGTTTTGGCTGCTGTGATGTTGGCTGCTGTGTTGGTCAATTTAACCGACCAACAATTTTCGAATGCAAAGATTTTTATTGGTGCTTTTGTAATTTTCACTCACTCTTCAAGATGTGATGGTCATGAATTGGTGTTTTTTTTCGCACATAGTCGGCAATGCACACATGTAAACTACATGTACATACGTGCACATGAACGGTTTATCCAGCAAAATAAATTGTAGTGCACTATGGGCCAGCAAACGATAAAACGTGGCCAATATTCGCAATCTTATCGGAATGGCTTAAAACTTGCTACTGGCGGCTTTTGTGGTCGGTGATCACACGAATCTGAAGTTAGAATTTCAAAATTAAAAAATGGCGGATCCAATATGGCGGAGAATATTTTGAAAAGTACGCGGATTGGCTTGAAACTTGGTATTCTATGATTTTTGGGCTCACTGATCACTAATTTGAAGTTAAGGCGCTACGACTGTCATAAAAAATATGCATCTAGTCAGCCTACATAAAAATTAATGTCCGAAGCCCACCAGGAGAGTTTATAATTCCTACTTCACTTTTTTAATTTTTTTGTAGTATATATTCATTTTTTTTTTAATTTTTGTACCAATTACCAATATAGATTTCACTGTTTTATTTTCTATATTTCATATTTTTTACGAATTACTAATTAAGTCTCATTTTTTATTTTTAGTGTAATTTATTATTTTTTTTTTTTGTTTTTTTTTTTTTGTATATATATTTTTTATTTTTTTTACCAATTATGAATTTAGGCTAAACTTTTTTATTTCTTTTTACATTGTGCATTTTTTTATTTGCTTTTATTTGTTTACCAGTTCCGAGATTGAACTTCGCTTTTGCATGTTTTTTTTTATTTTATTTTTTCATTGTTTTGTTTTTCTTTTTTTTTTGTGTGTCCGTCTTATTTTTACCTAGTGATAAACACATATGAAGGATCAAACCAAAATTGCTCAGGTGGAAAATATTTGTTATTATCTGGAAATAAAATTCAATTTTACTACATAAGTATACACCTGACTTGTAAGTTTAAAATAATAATAATAAAGTTTCAAAAAAATATAAGTTTTGACCTAAATATTGAGGTAATTGCTATAATATTTTACTAGCAGTTACCTTAAATACTGTATATTTTGGCTATTACTTAGCATAAAAAATTAGAATTCCAAAGTTCACTTTTGGCCATTTTCGAATGCCTTCTGCCCTTCCGTGCAGTGGTCAGGCCATTTAAAATGCAAAGGAAATATGTGAATTTGTCTTGCACGCCGCAAACTGCTGGGTGAGTTTTTGCAATGCATTTCGCCCGCCAATCTCGTGCAAAAGTGAAATTTGGCAACTTATTTTTTCTCACTGCACATAAGTATATACATACATATGTAGCTACAACATACATGCATATAGTGCAGAGTGCAGCGGTACATTTATAAGACAGCAAGAAAAAGCACAATATGAAAAAAATACCGCAGAAATATTAACTTAAAATGCAATTAATACAAAAAATGGAAAAAGAGAAAATTAAAAAAAAAAAA
>NW_016209212.1:0-1968 GCF_001687245.7 Rhagoletis zephyria
TTGGCATCGCTTCGCTAATGTCCGCTTCTGCTCATTTGCATTCGATTCACAGTTGTTGCCGATTGTTTTCATTTTCTGTTCACCTTTCAAATGCCACTGATTTTCTTGGTGCCTAGTTGATTCGGATGCAGATGCAGATTTAGATTTAGATTTCGCTTTCAATGATTTTCGTTTTCATTTGACTGGACTGTGGGCAATCAGTGATTTTCTATCTGTTGCTGATTGGTCGACGTTTTGCTGTTATTTTTTTTTTTTTTTTCTTAAAAGTTTACAGGGGGTCTTGCCGGTCTATTCGTTTTCGTTTCCTCTTTATTTGCTTGCATTTGCCATTCAATTTAGTATTGCCACTTCTTTCACGGATGAACCTGCACTCCCAACTGTAATTTTTACAATTGCTGCCCGCAGCAATAGCAGAAGCAGAAATAGCAGCAGCTTTGTTGTCTATTCGGTTGCCACTTCTTCATGAGGTGCTCCCATGTTCGTTTGCATATACATACATATGTATATATGAACATGTATGTATGTATGTATATATGAAAATCCCAGGTTTAGTTTGCATTGGTCCCGGGATCCCGAAAAATTTGAAATATCGAATTGTTAGTAAAAAAATATTTTAATTTAAAATTTGTCTGATTGAATAAATATCGCTTAGAGCGCAAAGTTGCTAAATCCCAATTCAAAAATTGTACAGGCGAGGAGAAAACTTCTTATAGCCATCTTCTTCAAGTATTTCGCAAAAAAAAAAAAGCAAAGCAAAACTCCATACGAGTCAGAGCGATTCGATCTTTATTAAAAGATTTCGAATTTCGGAGCTTGTTTGTACATAGCAAATTTTCTTTTCATTGAATATAAACGAGAAAACGTAAAACAAGGACCTTTACCTTTGCGTAAAGATGCATTTTTAATTTAAATAAATCAAAATATGATTTTTCATAAAAAGTGAAGTTGGCAACTTTTCACTCTAAGCTAGCGATATGTGAGTTTTACAACCAGTTTATCGTAAATTTTTAATAATTACTTAAATGCTTTCAGATATTGAATTTTTACTCTAATTCAAAAAAGTTATGACGCAATGTGAATCCCGGGATGAATCCTTGCTTAAAAAATATCCCGAGATCCCGGCATAACAATTTTCCTCATATTTTTGCATTCCTAGTATGTGCATATGTATATCTATTTGTACAATTGCGCATACGTCGTTGTCTATCAGCGCGGGTTCGCTACCTAAGTCTTTTGTTTGCCATCCTCAGACTGTCAGCATGCAGGCTTGCTATTTGAGCTGATTGGATTTTATTATTATTGTTCTTTGGTAATTTGATATGAGAAGTCGCAACTTGTTATTAGGATATTGGTTGCATGATTGGCATGCAATGGTTCACTTTTTTTTCTTTTGTTTGTGTGTTCAACTTCTGATTATTTTTAGCTTTTTAATATTCACTTTGTTAGCATGAACTGCACATATTGAGAATGTTTGCGCATAATCACTTTCCTTGCTCTGTGCAAATAAAACTTGTGAGATTCCAGTGCTGTAGTACTTAGTTTAGCTATTGATTTTGGAAAATTATGATGCCATAAAAGCCCGAAAAAAAAGTTATTTGGCTAAGATGGGCCATAGCCCTTCTTTAGTAAAACTTTGTTGTGGAACTGAGTCTATTACAGGCAAAGCGCCTGCAAAAAAATTACTTTTCAGTTTCGTATATTTACAACAAACAAATATTGTGCCAAATTCTTCTTGTTTTTGTGCCGATAATTTATTTTGATTTTATTTTTCCTAAATATGCGGCAAAATGCTCAACATCTTCAAAAAAACAACAACAACAAAACGCCCAAAAATCCACGTTATTTTGTAGCCATTTCGAGCATGCAATTTTTTCTACTAGTATTGAATGGACTATAAAACTGCATACCGAAATATTTTCTAAAAATTTCTAAATAAAAAGCGTGAAAATTTGTTTAAACTTTCTTGAT
>NW_016209213.1:0-1968 GCF_001687245.7 Rhagoletis zephyria
ATTATCGAAACTTCAGAGTAACTTTTCTCGCCAAAGTTTTCGATTTTACGTTTCGATATCTTCCTCTAAATATTAATCATTGATAACATAATCGATATCATTATCGACGAATCTATCGATATATTTCTAAGATTGCTTATGGATATTCTTACCATAATACTTGCGCATCAACAAACTTATTGATAGCAACATTTACCGCAACAAATATTGAAATGATTATCGTCACATGCAAAAATATATCGAATTTTTAATTAATTTGTCGATAAATATGGTTATGACGCGTTTATTGATAACTTAAGGGCATGGCAAATTTGTAGCAATTTGTTGTTGGAAAAGTTCAAAATTAACTGCAATTTAGATAACTTGATTTTAAAAATAAAAATTATTTTTAAGGCGATTTTGACATTTTACAATCGAACATAACCGAACGAGTTGCCTTTTCAGTTGGAGGACGCTGAGGGCAAGGCACTGCAATACCAAATGTACAACATTACAACCAAATATGTACATATGTATATCTTATAGCTCATAAATACTGAAACGAGGCAACCAATTTTTCCTTTACTTAATTTATATCTCCCACACACTTCCTTCCCATCGCTTTTATTTTGTTCAATTCCTGTATGTTGTCAGTAGTGCAATTTTATTGATTCATGAGATCGCTACAAACATACAGACATATGTATATACATACACCCGCAAGCGGGCATACAAGAACGCATACCACAAATATGTTGCAAAGTTAAGTCGAGGCCAATAAAACTGTTAACCGCCAACAAGCCACAACAAACAAACAGTGAGTAGCGAATACATAGCAGGCAACGAGCACCAGCACCAAGCAGCCAGGGGTGAACCTCGCGAACCTAACACCACTGAACCGGCCAAAAGAAGAAGTAGCGCATTCACAAATATTGACCCATTGAACAGTTAACCGCAATGCTGCCACTGTTGGCTATCATTGTTGACCATTGCAAATATTTTCCCTCCGCGAATTGCCAATGGAGTGGCGAGTGAAATCGTAGACGCAAAGCTGCGTTGAGTGAGTCAAGTTGAACCGAATTGAGTGTTTAAGTGTTTGGGGAGACTTGATGACGAATCACAGCTTGTTGGTGTTAAGAATGCAATGCTGTTGCGAAGTCGATGTCCAGTGGGATTCGTGTTGAAAGTATTGCATTCTATATATATGTATTTTTGCCAAATAGCAATTGAGGTTAAGTGCAATGCAATGAAACTTGTGAATTCACCATAGTTCAAAAATGGGAATTTTGAGTGGAAAGCATATTGCGATAAGCTGAAAAGAGAGAAACCGCTTCCAATTATAATTATTTCTTCATTTATTAAGCTCCCACAACGCGGATATCAATTTCAGTCGTCTAATGAGAAAGGCTTTTGGGGCGAATGTACAAAGAGTTGAAGGCAGGCTGCAAGAATGCCCCATTCCGCATAACTTTAGTCTTATTTTATCAAGAGAATATTAAAATAATAACATATAGAATATTTTTAGACGATTGATGCTTTAGAACTTAAAAAAAAAAAAAATCTGTGCTAAATACATGTTAGTCGATTCGACTAATAAATAGTGTTTACGTGGTCCAAATATGATTTCATGGTTAAAAAAAAATTTGGTTTTCCGCTGCCGAAAAAAAAATCCTCGGTAATTTTTATATTTTTATTCTAAAACGAAAGATCAAATAAATTTACTTCTGCACCTAAAAATTGCCTAGAAGTCCCGAAAGGCCCAAAAAAATAATAAAGAAAAATCCTGGCGAAAATCAGAATTGAAAAAACACGTCAAATTTCAGGAAAGTCGCAAAAAATTTAAATCTTCAGAATCAGCAAAAGTCCCGGCAAAAATCAGAAAATTCCCCAACAAATTCCAAATATTCTGCTAAGGTCCCGCAAAATTTCCGATAGTAAAATCTTGAAAAGAATCGGAAAAAAATCCGAAAAAATCAGAAAAATCAAGTA
>NW_016209214.1:0-1968 GCF_001687245.7 Rhagoletis zephyria
TACAATGAAAACAAAAACTGCTATTTCATAACAAAAATAAACTTGTTCAACTAATCAAAAAATGCAACTGCTTTTAATTGTCTTCCTCTTTTTTGCAACTATTTTCAGCTTTGTGAAAAGCAATCCGCCCTCAAATGCAATCAGCTGCTCTGACCGTTATCATCAAGTGGACGGCTACTTTAGTGAGATTCTCGGCTTTGGCTTTGTAGAGCAGCGATTTCCGGAGAATCGAACTCAGTTGAAGGCGTTTTGCAGGTGAGTTTTTAATTTTAAAAGTTAAAAAAATAAATTTTAACAAAAAAAATTACTTAATTAGCAATCAACACCGCCTGATCACCGCTCTCAATGACTACCGAGAAGAGTGCCTGTCCATTTCCGGAAGTGACCGCCGGAAGCAGATCTTCACCCTCGCCATTCACTCTCTCCGCCACTGGAACGGCCGCATCTGTGGCGGCCACTCAAAGCTCAGTCGTCAGCTGATGACTTCCGCTTCCTGTGCAAATGCAGCCGCAAACGGGTACCGCCGCTGCTGGAACGGCTTTACCGATCTCTTAAAAAACTCAAAAAATCAAGAAACAGAAGTTCAAAAGGCGACCCTCTGCTGTGCCTACTACCGAACGTTGGAGTGCATGCGAGAGGTGGG
This sequence comes from Rhagoletis zephyria, assembly GCF_001687245.7. NCBI lineage: Eukaryota > Metazoa > Arthropoda > Insecta > Diptera > Tephritidae > Rhagoletis > Rhagoletis zephyria. The sequence continues at coordinate 644 of NW_016209214.1, forward strand.
GATGGGAGTTCGACCGGAGCTGACCTGTTCGGAAACTTCCGTTGACCTTCACCAGCAGTACGTTCAGCTGTTGATGGGAGGTAGTGTAGAGGTGGTTTGTGCAGCCTATGATGAGGTCACCGATCGATGTGATCGACTAGTTTGGAAGCCGTACAAGAGGGCAGCAGCAGGAAGAAAGGAAGCAAAAAAGTTGTGGAAAAAGAAGAGGATTTTTAATAATGAAAAGTTTATGGTCAACTTTCATCAGTCAAGTTCAAGTGGGGAGATTGTGCAGCTAAAGCCTTTCTTTAATTTGATGCTGGATACGTTGAGTGCAAGAGCGTAAAAAGATTTTTATTTGTAAATAATGCTAAAAGATAAATTGATTTAGTTTTTGATAAAAATGTGTGCATTGTGTTTTTTCATTGTCAATGTCTTTTCAATGTTCAAGGTTTTTCTCAGCAGTTTTAAATGTGTGTACTTTTGGGAAACATTTAGTTAGATAGTCATCAAACTGTGAAAACACAAAAGTTGACAAAATTGAGATGAATGCTAAAAACAGTTGAAACCTTTTAAAATATATAAAAGGGGTAAAATTTTTAAATCAAACGTATCTTACTAAATTATAAAAAATGTTTTTCAACATGAAATTTATTACAATTTGGTTTTTAATTTCAATCTTTTTAATCGCTGACTTAGAAGCGGTCATCTTGAAAACTTCCAAAAACAATAACAAAAACAATTTCACCACCACCAAATGGAACTGCGACCGTGAGGATGAGCGTAAAGTTGACGCCCTCGTGGGCCAAATTATGACCTACGGGCGAGCTGATGTCCGCTTTCCAGAGTCGATTCCTGAACTGAAACAGTTTTGCAAGTAAGCTTTTAATTAAAAAGTTAGAAAACTTTTTAATTTTGTTTCACTTTTCAGACGAGAGTACCGCCTAATCGCCAGGTTGGTCTCCTACAAAGACAAGTGCCTGCACTCAACCGCCGGCCAAATTGTAGGCGTCATCGCCTACTCGATGAAGTCGGCGATGGCCAACTTTTGCAGTCGAGGAAAGATTCAAAAAAAGGGTAGCGACAAAAATTGGGGAGCCCCAAAACGGGGCCTAGCTCTGGTGGACTCGGGTCGGTGTGCCAACAACCTCACCGGCGAGTACCTCGGCTGCAATGACCACTACACCAATCAGCTGATGGCCGTCTGGAACAGCTCCGACTCAAAGGTTCGCCTGGCGCAGATGTGCTGGTAAGATCACTTTTCAAAATTTTTTTGTAAGGATTTTTGAAAATTGGCTTTTTCCGTTTTTCAGCGGCTACGTGGACGTCTTCAGGTGTGTGGAAAA
>NW_016209216.1:0-1968 GCF_001687245.7 Rhagoletis zephyria
AATGTCTAATTTTGAGTTGTGTCACTTTTGAAGATCATGTGCAATATGTTTCATATATTTTGGCATTCTTAAAACCTCCTTTAAAACTTTATATCTATGTGCATCTATATGTATATCTTACACTCGCTATCATCTCATCTGACTTCATCTTGACCACTCTGTGTGATGTGACCAAATGTGTCTTAATGTATTGATCCTATGTCGTTATTGTCTTTAATACATAAGTACTATGTATATTTGTGTATAAATCGTATGGTGCTCATTGTGCCGCACGCAAACTAAATTAATAATAAATTAACAACAACAAAAAACAGGAAAAACTTTGATTTATATAAAGTGTATATAACAATCCAGGCAAAGTGTATTTAAAAAAAAAAACTCACACAATCAACGCCAATTTATTTACCTTATTTATTTTCTATTCACAATTAAACACCTTAAAACACATAAGCAAACAATTGTATGGGTATTTTTGTATTTAAAAATATATTTTTCTTTAGTTATTTTTGCTCTATATATAGGGTTCATTTAAAATATTTCAAGCAAAAAATATTCAATGATAAAATCGAAATAATCTCAACTGGCGTTTGCAAATATATAATAGGTTTGTGTATCGAAGTATGAGTCTACCCTGTATTTGCTCACACGTCACAACGTACCACATCCGTTGCAATTTTCATTTCGCTACATCCGTCGTCAAGTTTTCGGAACTCAACCCAGCTAAATTGTAAGAATAAACTATGAAAAATAAAATTAAACAAAAACGACACACATAAAAGACACTTCGTTCGTTACGAACGTGCCGAGCATAGCAACTGCGAGTCTACATACATACGTACATGGGTACGGCAGGTTTAGAAAGTCGACGAGCAACGAAATCAACATAACGGCCCTTGAAATTACTTCTCCAAACATACATAACTACACACATTCGTGTCAACACATGCATACGAGTTATAGGGCGGGGGAGGGGCGTAATTTTGTGTGAACTATTTTCCACCTTATCCACCAAATTTTCAACGCTCTGTGCTGCATCTACATATGTACATAGATTTTTTTTGTTGCTGCTTCTTCTTCTGCTGCTACCTCCGCCCCACTCATTACAGCTTTGGCAAATCACATCGCATCACAACATTTCGTGTTCTAGAGGATTACCATTGTCATAGTAGTTGACGACGTTGTTGTTGCTGCTGCTGCTGTTGCTGTTGCTGGTTTTGGTTTTGGTTTTCGTATTATATTATATCTGCTAAACCAAACCAGTAGCTAGCAACCAGCACTGCACAGCCAAAACTAGCCGCGTTTACCCTACTCAAATACTTACATATCTACATACAAATAATATATAGAAAATAAACTTATATAAGTAATAGTAAAATAATAATAGAACCGCGCCAACTTTCATGCTCATTTTCCTACAATTTACATATGTGACTATTTCCTTTTAAAAAAAGTTCAAGTTTAAATTATAAAATATGCCTTTTTATATTACATAGCGCAAAAAATCGTACTAGTTATTTTTAACTTTTACAAATTAAATGAAATTCTAAACTTTATTTTTATATAAATTTCGTGTCAATGTTACATCATCACGTCAACAACAATAACAACTTCAACAATGTAACGTCAACCCGCTTGCGAAATGTATGTATACTCAACCAAAAAACTAAAAAAAAAACACGGCGCTGTGACTGCTGCGCTAAATGAAATTAAACCGCTGTTGAACTGGTTGTATTATTTGTGTTTTGAAATAATAAAAAAAAACTCAAAAATATAATACAAAAAATATACCGTCACGCACACACACACACAAATAAAAAAACACACTCCAAATGTTAAAAAAAATTATAATAATTAAATAAAAATACCCTTCTTCCACACCCTCTATCCTGCCAACGCCTACACTTTTGTATAATGATACAAATAAACACCTTGCAAAAATTACAAAAAATGTATAATTAAAAAAAAAAA
>NW_016209218.1:0-1658 GCF_001687245.7 Rhagoletis zephyria
GCAATGCCGGTGAACTGAAAATTCCAGTAGGCTAGTAAGCACGTGTATTACAGTATGTACTACATAGGTAGATGCGATCCTAAACCCGTTGTTAGTTTGATTACAACTTCTTGGAATTGTGCTATGAAAACTGCACCGATAAACAACGTAGGTCTTTAATATGTAGTTGAGTTGCATGCCAAGTAGGGACTATTTAAGACTTTTATCTATCTTTTTTCCTTTATCTTCATTTTTATCTTTATACTCTATCGATAACAAACCAAAATCCATTAAAATATCGATAACAAATTCGACAAAAATATCGATAAAAAGCCGAATAAAAATCGATTAAAATATCGATAACAAAATCTGTAAATTATCGATAATAAAATCGATATAAAAAGTCAATAATAAAATCGATAACAATATCGATAACAAAATCGACAAAACTAGAGATAATAAATTCTATAAAAAATATCGAAAGCAAAATATATAGCAAAATCGATATCAGTATCGATAACAAAATCGTTAAAAATATCGATACCAAAACCTTTACTTTCATTCTTGTATTTGTCTTTTTCAAAGTGTTATTCTTTAACCTTTTATTAGAAAGTTTTTGTTAAACTATTACCATGTACATACACTCAAGAAGCAATTGTTTGAGTCCCAACCATTTCCGTTGCACCATTTCCGTGTGCAATTTCCATTGAATTTGTCAATTTACTCCCAACCAAAACAACCACCGGTAAAGAAGTTTCATTTCAAACACTTTCTTTTGTTTTATTTTTTCGTGTTGTTCAGGAATGACAGCCCCAATACGGTACATCTTAAATAGGCAGTTTGCACCTAAACACTAATAATGTCGAGGTTTTTGACAGATATCCCATTGAAAATTATTTGAAAAAGCTGCAATTACTTTATACTATAACTATGGGCCAATATACATATTTATTGTACATCTGCGTCTAAATACTAATCAATTAAAACCCAAATGACTGGTATAATTGAAGTACAATAATTACACCTAAATAGTATGCGCAAGTCAAGAGAAATGAGCGAACTATGTATGTGGAGGAGTTCGGCAATCATTGATTGTAGGCCAGATCGAGTAATTTACAAACCTGCGTTTGAACAACCAGAAATGATTGCCGAACACCCCACCGGGTATGAATATCCATTTCCCGGCTGAAAAACAAAAGAAATTTCCCGAGCTGGATACCCTTGTTCTGAGCTATTTAACGTGGCGGCGTGGATTTAATAATGTTCATGCATAAAATTTTCGCAAAATATGTTGAGATAAACGTATGCCTGCCAACTGTAATTTAAATGTGCTTTCCCCAGTCCACAAAAAAGGCGATCCAACAGAGTCAGGATCGGCGTTCTAAGCATAGGTTAAAAGATCTTAAATTTCAAGGATATTCAAGGATAAAATTATAAAAGGGCTTGTCCTCGGCACTCATCCCTTAGGCACCAAAAAATGTGATCTATTTTAACTTTACAGAATCTTCTCTTTAATTTGATACCCATACTGGTTCTTTAAGAACATAGCACTGAATTTATTAAATCATTTTTTGAAGTTCTCATAAAAATCCTGACGTCAGAGAGAAAAATTAAGAACGCAATTTTAGTCTATTGGCCCTTGGCTTCGCGAATATATTGATTTGTTTTTTTTTTTTTTT
>NW_016209218.1:1682-1967 GCF_001687245.7 Rhagoletis zephyria
ATTGCCACCAGTGTAAATTACGGGAGTTAAAAAATACCGGGATTACCTTTCCTAGTCCAGACCCATCTTTGTACTACTCGTTCTATGGCAAAACTTGGTTTTTTGATTAGCGCTCATCCAATACAGCCTACAAAAATTAAAATTAGATGAAACATAATTTTTTTGTTTAACTACAACGCTAATAAGAAAATTATAAGTTCCAGAAGCGAACCTAAATATAAAAGTACAAGAAAAATCTCACCTGTAACACCGAGTGTTTCAATTGTGCCTCCGAATCGCTGGATT
>NW_016209219.1:0-1967 GCF_001687245.7 Rhagoletis zephyria
ATCTTCATCTTCATCTTCATCTTCATCTTCATCTTCATCTTCTTCTTCGGTTTCATCTTGGTCTTCGTCTTCGTCTTCGTCTTCGTCTTCATCTTCATATTCATCTTTATCTTTATCTTCATTTTCATGTTTATCTTCTTCTTCGTCTTGGTCTTCATCTTCTTCTTCATCTTTATCTTTTCCTTTATCCTGATATAAATATGTCCATTCGTTTCTTCATTTACATATTCACCCCCACCATTATTATTAGGTTAGGTATTTAAATTTTCCTTCCTCTTTGTCTTTATATTTAGGTTTCTTTAGTTTTATTTTAATTTCTGTACTTACCTTCTTCCTTGTTTGAGTCTAATCTNCATTTAGGAGTTATTTCCTTTCGACCGAGGTTACTGAAATCTCTGGTTGCTGGGGGGAAAATAGTTGACAGATGGCGCTCAAATATAGTGTCAAGATGTGTAGCTGACAGCCATATCAACATACATACCTAAGAAAAATATTATTGAAAACAAACGAATGAGCCACGGTTACAATAACATTTATTTAACTGTTCAGGCGCAGTTGAAAATGAGTGATTGGTCGCGAATTCTTATAAGTGGATCCACTTGAATCCACGGTTGCCACTTCAACATAAAGATTCGGGCCCAAAATAAATCATAAAAGGCCTATTTCGTTGAAGAAGGGACCAAGCATTTATTACCATTTAAATTATATGTGTGCGTTTGGGTACCTATTTCTTTCAAACCCACGTCGAAATTTTGTGCGAAATACCTAAAAAAAGTTCCTGAAAATTTTAGCTCTTAATATTAATATTAAGTGCTCGACCAAGGCGTGCGGAGATTTCCCGTTTGAAATACACGTAAACTTAGATTTTTTTTTTTGGAAATTTTACAGCTCAGAGGCATTTTATGTAATAATCTTGGTCAATAATAGGGTTTCTTCCGAATTTAATGCTCTACGAAAGTGTCCGTTGCGGCGTAACCCTAACTCCCACCAGCGAGGTGGTACGGGTCACTAAACTCAATTTTTCATGAAATTCTTTTTTTTGCGCCTATCTCGTAAATAACAAGCTTTTTGCAAAAATTATAAAAATTCTGCAAAGTTCCACCAAAGTTTCAAACTTTTTATTTAGAATCCTTACAAAAAATCGGCTTTCTGTTTTGTAGCTTATAACATTTTAGTGCAAGTTGGTGAAAAAACCCGCTGATTTTTGAATTTTTCTTTCTTGGCCGTGTCACGCATTTTCTGTTTTAAGTAGAAACCAGAATCGCACCAAATAGTATAATAATGAAAAACATAACTTCGCTTAGTTTTTAATAAATAGAAAATCTTTTTATTAATTATACGGATTATCTGATAATAGTTTACAAAACTACATTCATAAGTTTGTAAATTATCAAGAATGATTTGGAGAGAATTTCGAATTCCTTTAAATGTTGAGATAGATCAAAAATCTTAATACTAAACTATTATTAAATATTTTAAAAGCTATTTGCTGGATGTAATAAATATAAATATGTATGTATGCGAAATACCATTATTGTCGCTTAAGAAATATGCACACTACAAAAATATGTAAGGGTTTTCATACACTTTTTTTTTGCTAACGCTAATTTTGAGATTTGGAAAAAACTGCAATCAAATTATTTAATTCAATAACAATATTCGTTACCATTTTTATGCAAGTATTGCGTTATTGCTTTCTTTACTGAATTGAACTTTTTAGATGCATAAGTTTTTATGAAAATATGTATACATTTGTATATCTGTGTGTGTGTGTTTTACAATGCAGGTAACTCTTATTTTCTTATTTTTTACACTTCAGCAGGCAGTGTATTTTCACTGTTTGGATTATGTGCCCTCTTATAATTTATATCTTTCAATATTTTCGACATTTGTACGTTCTAAGTACTATACCTAAAGGCCGTTTCCGCCCATCTATTCCGCTCTCTTCTTTCCTTGCCCAACCCAGG
>NW_016209220.1:0-1967 GCF_001687245.7 Rhagoletis zephyria
TGTAACGTCTTCTCTGTATGGTGTGTGGTATGATCACATTTTTTTGAACGTGATAAAAATACAGACCGACCATATGATTGAAGTCGGTGCCAGTGAAGATATCGTCTGAACTTGCACAAGTGCCGGCTCATTTTATCAGCTCAGCAGGTGCTCCATTTGCTGTGTAGGGATTGACAAAAGAACAAGAAAGCTCTACCTCTCTCACTGCCGCCGACAAATATGGCCCTGGTCTGCGATGATTTTCTCGCCTTTGAGGTAAACGCATGTTTGTGTTTTGTCAATACTTTATTTTACTAAAAATACTCGTGTACTCGTTTTCAGGAAACGCTAAAAAGTTTACGCAAAGTAGACGACAATATTGTACATGCACTGAACACGACCATCCCCACTTCATCGTTCTCAGAGAAGGGCATCGACCCTTCGGCCCAGTGCCAAGAACTGTACAAACAAGTGAGTGAAACAGAGTGCTTGTAAACACAATGATTTTAACGGTAATCCATCTTTGTTCAGCTTAACGCTGCTCATCAAAGTCGAGAAAATGCCATCAAAAAGTGCATTGTCTCAGTCTCTGAACGAGTGCACAACTTGCGAAAGCAACGTGATGAGGATGGAGATAACCTACAGGTGACGAAGGAGCTGAAAAAGGAACAAAACAAATTGCGAATGATGCAGAATGAACTCCACGTTGAAGAGGTTGTTTGTGATCGAAGCTCAAAGGTACGGTTTCATTGTTTACAATTGTTATTCGTCTCTAACTTTCTCATACACTATTTTCGGTGTAGATTTTTCACGAACGATGCAGACTCTTCTTCAGACCTTGAAGCAAAAATCCAAACCGCCTTCTGTTAGAGCCATTTCAATATATTGAATTCATATAGTTTTTTACATTTTTATTATAGTTACAAATAAAAACAAACATTTAACAACATGAAGAGAACTTTTTCTACACTTCTGGCTACTCAGTAGCCGTACATCTTACTTCTTCAAAGATTTGTTATGAACAATGTTGTAATAAAAAGAGGAGTTCAATGCTTCTTGCTCAGCTCCTCTTCCTTGCGTTTGTTATACTCCATCTGGTATTCCCGATTTCTCTTCTCAATTGTGTCACCAGCTTTGACAGCTCGCTTGCCAATGACGGCGTTGGCAAACATGCCCAGCGCCGCAACGCCCATCATTCCAATGGCCACGTGCACTCGGGCCTTGTCGTGAACTCTTCTCATCATGATGGAGCTGGTGGTAATGTTTCAAGATAAGCGTAACGGGTAAATAAGAGGATGCTAGATAGAGGAAATTGTGTGCTCTACCTGACAGTGTTGGGTATCTCCGCTTTGCTGGGGAACTTTTTGTAGCGAACCAGGAGCCATTTGTCGAGTGCATTGGGCACATGTCCCTTTGAGTCGGTGGATGACATGTTGACGATGGAGTTACTGCTTGAGTGGTGACCACCAGCCGCTTCCTTCTTCGAATCGTCACTGGTGTTTTCTTCTGTCTTCACCTTCAAGCAGCTCTGTACTTTGTAGAGTAGTGCTACNTGATGACATGTTGACGGTGGAGTTACTTGACCACCAGCCGCTTCCTTCTTCAAATCGTCACTGGTGTTTTCCGTCTTCTGTCTTCACCTTCAAGCAGCTCTGTACTTTGCAGAGTAGTGCTACAGCAGCAGCTGATGCAGCAGTGCAGAAGACGACAACAAAATCACCACATCTGTGTTGGGCAGATGTTTGCTATGGAAACAGTTGGGCTGAAGTTTGTTTGGTTATTCAGCGCCAAACCAACCGGTCAACCGACAGCAGCAGCAGCCCAGTCATGGTCATCCTTTATAAAGTGGCTCCCCGATAAATCTGGTGCATGTGTGTCAGGGGTGAGTGTACAGCACGCCTTTGCTCACCATTTCTCGTTCTCACCCTCACATTCACTCTCATTCACACCTCAGGCGCCTGTCACGCTCGATCGTCGTTCAAGCTCCG
>NW_016209221.1:0-1967 GCF_001687245.7 Rhagoletis zephyria
ATTTTTTTCACTATGATCCTGTAAAAACAAAGCAACCTAACTGATTTAGTACTATCAATAGCGCTATCGATAGTTTTGTTTTTTCGAGACTATCGTGAATATTGATAGTTTTTCTGAAAACTATCAAAACTATCGATGGTGTGACTATCGATAGTTTGACACCTCTACTAGTTACAGGGTTACAAGCTATTTAGTTGCCTATGACGAAACTGCATTTATGGAGCTGTACAATGCTCTGATTGATAAAAAAAAAATAGCCTAAATAAGGCTATCCAGGAGCTCGTCGGAAACTTTTTGAAGACCTAAATATGCCATCGCGAGGCGGGGCGAGAGCTTGGGTGCTAGTTGCAACATGTGGTACAGTCCAAATCTTGAAGAAGCTGACTCAGACCGAACACACGCACCATGTGAGGGCGGTTAATACAGAGCATACAGATCAAAAAGCAAATGCTTGTCAACAACGAAAGCTTTGATATTATTAGAGCAAGAGCAACAATAGGGTTAACATGGCTTATGGAATATCAAAGCTTCAAATGTCGACATTGAAACTCCAGTTGACTAAGAGGAAACAATTTAGAGGGTTTCCTTATCAAATTTAGCCTCTCTATATTCTGAAGCACTCCAATTTACATACCTACATACATATACTTTTACTACACTTTGCAAACCATGCGCTTAAACAGCATTTTCGCCCTTCCGCATTGACGCATGCGTACACGTCCTTCTTGCAATTTAGCGGCAAAAGGCCTACTAAGTATTTTGATTAATTTTTTAGTACACACATCTGTTAAAATACAATTTTCGCAATCAAAATTTAATCAGTTTTGCTATTTTGTTGTTGCCCGTGTATATAAATAAAATAAACAATATATGTACTGCTAAATGCAATAACAACAAAATATTAATAAGTATTCGGTTGTTGCCACATAAAAGCGCGTGTTGAAGGAGGTAGCCGTTACCGTACGTACAAAGCCGCAAATGAAAACAAAAGCAAGTTCCTACAAAAGAAAATAACAACAACAACAACAATGCAGTGCAAAGAGGGGCAGCACTTTGTGGTAGCACTTAGGAGTTGAATACTCGACAGACAGTGGCCAAAATTAGGCGGTCAAGTAGGCGGAGCAGATTGATGTGAAACTAAATTGGGATTTTACGCAATTTTTCTTTTACACACCATATTCGTTCGAGAGACATACGTACATACATATTTATGTACTTACATATGTTCACACAACTGTACAATGTAGATAAAGGTAACTATCAACAGACATATGTACGTAAGTATGTATGTATGTAGGTGGGAATGCAAATACAACTTACATATGTACATATACACGCATATACAACTTAACCCCAAGAATCTTAAAAAATTTTTTTTCGAATACGTTGAAAGGCTTTCGGAGCATTTTCGATTTTCAAAAAGCAATCTCTGTGTGTTAAAAGTTTTTTTTTTTTTTTAATGAATTTCATTAACCAAAAACAGTCTGCGTTAGTTTGTTGATGGTGTTAACACAGCCGAGACCATACAAAGCGGACAGACAGACACTGGCACGCAGACGCCAATGAACAGGCAATAAAATGCAAAATGCGTTAATACAAACACAAATAGTAGGTATTTTTTTTTTCTTGTTCTCCTTTCTTTAATGCTTTTTGGCAGCTGACCTGTGTTGAGCTGAGTGTTTGGCATACATAAAAGGATGCTAATGTAATTCTGAAAGGATTTTACTTTTATTTTGATTTATGATTGAAATTTATTGCATTCGCTTATATTGTATTTCAATCACCGGCTCTACCAAAGCCTACAGGCAAATGCACTCTGTTGCAAGTTTTTTGAGAAATGTGTACAAGAAGGATTTTGTATTTATTTTGGGCTAAACATCGTGAATGCGTGCGAATATATAGCGAAATTAATATATATATATATATTAGAGGTATACGCCGCCGAGCCACGCCGCCGCCGCCGCCGT
>NW_016209222.1:0-1967 GCF_001687245.7 Rhagoletis zephyria
ACTGAAAAAGAAGAAAAAAATTTAATTTCTAAAAATAAAATGAAAACTATAAAATTTAAAAAGTAAGTTAAAAAAAGAAAACAAATTAACATATATGTAACTATATATTAAAATTAAAAGAAAATTCCATTGAAAAGAGACAAAAAGAAATTCTGCTGGCCGAGGACTCGAAACTTAGATATCCCGCGTGGCACGCCAGTGCTTTGGTCGCTCGGCCATTGCGACTGTTGTAGCAATGCGAGCAATAAGATGTACAAGCTTTTTCTACCAAAACAGCTTTTCACCATAAACGTTGTAAAACTTTCTTTTCAAAATAAGCAAAATCTTGAACCCAGGCCCTACGGAATGGTAGCGCGCACTGCTTGCCACTACATCAGAGCGACCTTAATGAAAATTTAGTGTTAATTACTTTTATTAAGCGACAAAAATGAGTATTTTACATAGCACTTATTGGCAATAATACAACTGTTTTAAACATTAATTAATTAATTAATTACTACAATTTAGAGCAGCCTGCAAAGAAGCCAGCTCTTGTCAACTGTGGAAACAAGCAAATAAAATCGACACCGAAGTATTTTAGGAATCTATGCATTCCGCTTACTTCGAAATAGTCTCAAGTGAAGTAGTAAGTATAACAAATTCCGACATGTCAAGCGGACATGTTCTACAACCTCGTATTCACCCGCAAACGAGCGATGCTCATGTTCCTTCAATTACCAGCTTGTGAATATTTCACAGTGCCCTTTAGTTGATCCCTTTGATCCTACGCTTACTGCTTACGCTTACGGCTGCGAGATAGCCGTTCATTTGACCATTCAATGAATGCTCCAGTTATTGTCATTATCATCAATATTTTATGAGCCATTAAAAGTTTTCGAAAATTTGCTAAACCCTTCGCAAGAGTAGAAAGTGAAAAAAAAAAACAAAATCCTAGAAAATTCGAACGTCACATTCGCTGCCTTAACTTGGATTTTCCGGAGGGCGCACATACACAGACGAGCGCTGGAATATATATAAGTATGTATGTGTGTGTATGAGGAGATAAGCATACAATGTTTTGGTTTTGGCAGCTGGCCAATAACACGTTTTCGTAAAAGGTTACATTACAGCAGTAAAAATCTCTTTAATTTTTGGGGGGCGGGTTAGAGTCAAGCTCACCTGTGTGCGCCAAATGAAGGAGTCAAATTGTGGAATAAGAGGATTACGCAGTTATTTGCAATAAATAGTTTTCATTTAGTTAAATGAATATGATCACCGTCAAATTAAATGCATTTTAATTTTTTATTAGATTTTTAATTGACAATTTTTTTGGCTTATGAAATATGCTGGTGCATATTTGATGCTTCGCGAATTGTGGCTGTCATACTCGTTTTATCATCCGACGTCTTATCTAACAAAAAAAAATAAAATAAAATAAGACACGAATTAAGTTGCTGTTCTAAATTTTGTGCTCNTAATCAACATTTCAATTCTTTACATATGTATAAAGTAGTTGAAGTTCCTTGATACTTTGAAAACAACGTTTCTGTTTTCAAAAATTAAAACGAAATTTTTTTTTTTCATATATAGAATGTAAAAAAGAAAATAAGCATTTTCCAAAGCAAACTCTTTTAACGAGCAAAATTATTTTTTTTGAGTAATCATATTTCAAGTAACTCGATTAATCATCGTTTTGAGTAATCAAAATCTTGATTACTCGAGTAATTGATTAACCGAATAATTGATTAACCAACTTGCTCGAGTAATCGAATAATCGCACAGCCCTAGCTCATTGGCTGCACTGCTAATGGTAAGATGCATTAAATTGTTTTGCCGCATTTTCGTTCCTTCTGGTTATGAGTTCTTACTTTGCCACGGAAATTTTTATTTTGATTTCATTAGTTGTTCTTGTTGTAGGGGCACTACTAAACCCTGCCTTGCACAGCCTTTCTGGCGAATCATTTCAAGCTTTACTATCGCGAACTCTT
>NW_016209223.1:0-1967 GCF_001687245.7 Rhagoletis zephyria
CATTTGGCGGTTTGGGTTCACGGCATGGACTCGGGAGTGGCTTCAGGTATGTTGGAGTGTGTATATATCTGAAAACTCACAGATTTTGAGGTTGACTTTGGCTTGAATAATGGAAGGATGAAAAGTGATTAGAATTCACAGGCGATTTAAAAAAAAAACTGGGTTACATGCATATGCCTATTCTTACAACTGCCTGCCTTAGGGTAAGAACATAGTGGAGCGGCGAGCAAAGAGCATCGAGCAAAGCGTCGATTTCAAACGCGTACGTTTCAATGGGAAAGGGCATAGTGAAGAGCAAAGCGTACATACACGTTTGTAATTGAAGCTTTGCTCGATGCTAGCTCTTCGCTTTGCTCGCCTCTCCACTATGTTTTGAACCTTATATGCCGATGCTGTCGAGATAAGTCGATCTTCCACTCAGCAGTCGATATATAATACCGACGACTAAACTTTTTATAAATCAAAGATTGGACTAAGTTTGATCGACAATCTGATCTAAAGGTAGGCCCAGGTAATGCACAGTTTTGCCAAGGTCGGACAACAGAGATAGGATTTTTGGATGAGTTGGTTTAAGTGAGAATGTAAAGAAGTAGTTAGTACCGCGCAGGGCATCTTCACGTATTGGAGCTAAACATGCAAGGCAACTCGAGCTATCCGATTATGGCATTCACGAGGCGTTAGTTGATGAAGTTGTTAACTGACTTTAAGGTTCACGAGATGGCTTCTCACTTGTGGCGAAGGACGTTCGGTTTCAAGCAAGTGTTTGCAGGCTAGCCCCTACACTAGCACCCCATCAGGAACTTCTTGCTCCGTATACAACTATTCACCGTAATTGGTAGTGTTTGGGTTTCGCTGGGTAAGTCTAATTAAGGCGAAGGTATCCCATAGCACGCTTAAGAGCGTTCTACTAGTCACCGCCAAACACTAAGCGCAGCGCAGCGCAGTGGTGGTGGAAATCTTAAGTTTTCTTAAGCTTCTAACATACCTTAAGTGATCAGTCAAACGGGTCATACCTGGCTTCCGTTTTAATTCCCTCTACACAGTTTCTGGCCAGACTACTTACTGTGATACTGCAAGAAAACTGTCCAATTAGGCTGTTATGAGGCTGGCTAGCAAAATGTTGAGGTTCCTATGGTTAGGTTAGTCTCAGATGGAACTTAATTAGACTGAACACTTTGCAATACCTCATCTTGTCTGCACTTATCCACGTTCTGCTAAAAACAAATTGTAATTTAGTTAAAAGGTTTCTAATATCTTTTTACCGAAGATCATCTAGATAAATGATACGTGTCTTGATAGGGAATCGCATCCGAGTCATGCGGCAAAGGAAAGCTTTCCCAGAGACTTTATTCTGGCTTTATAGAGGACAGTACGGACGCAGATAATAGGCTCAACTCTGTTTACCGCTTACAGCGAGTCACGGCGACGGCAGGCACCTATGTGGTGCAATAACATTTTAGTCGCGTGAGTGCTTGAGGTCCAGTGTCCTGTGAAAACCGTAGTAGAACTAAATAAGTCATTTCTGTTTAGTTTGGTTTCAATTGAAATCCGTTTTAAGCAATCGGAGGTTATATACTTCTTCCTGCAGACCTAGATTTGAAAACTCTTCCCTCTTCGGTTCGCCTTTGCTAAGAATTGTGGTCAATACAACACCCCGTCACCCAAATCAACGCAAGGCTGCTGAGAGAAGCCGTAACATTTTCTTAACATTGTCTTAGTATGATTGTTATTGGTATCTGTAGTCATTACTATATATTTCTTCTTGTATATTGAGTTCGAAAACTCGCTTGATATTTCCATTAGAAGGGCACTTCGAAAAGATTAGCGCTCTCATACAGCAAACCATTTTTGACCCATCCGCAAAAATAGAATTTCCGAAGCATTCGGCAATTTAATATATTTATAGTTCATTATAAAACTTTTTTTGTCCCAAAAATTTATTTCAGTTTTATAAAAAACTAGCAATT
>NW_016209224.1:0-1967 GCF_001687245.7 Rhagoletis zephyria
CCCGCCTGGCGCTGACCTGCTTCAAGTGGATTCGCGTGCCGCTGGAGGAGCAGCTGGCCAGTCCCAGCAAGAGCCTGGCGAGCAATAATAAGGTAAGTCTGTTGTTTTCATTTTTTCTTGTTTGAGTTTTGAGTTGTTCACAATTTTTTTTACTTGTTTTGGCTCCCTAGGTGACCTTGCCCGTGTACCTCAACTCGACGCGATCTGAGCTGCTCTTCAGCGTGGAGCTGGAGCTGGCCGAGGGCGAAGCGGACTACACGTTCTACGAGCGCGGTGTCGCCTTTATCGCCTCCTCGGGAACGATCTAAGCCAGGCAATCACTAGGTTTTTAACGGTTCTTTCTTTTCTATTCTTTTCTTCTTCTTCTTCTTCCTCTTCTTCTTTCTGGTCAACCAGTCCCTTTATTATATCCTTTAATTATTTCCCTCCCAGTTGTTGGACTGTTGTTGTTCCCTTCTGACCGCCACCACTACACACTATACACTACTACCAACACACCAGTTTTAGCAGCTCTCTCTCTCTCTCTTCAACAGCTCAGCAACTTATTTTTATCAAATTTATTTATTTCTTTGCCTTTCTCTGGCAGTGATAATGCAGTACCAGTAAAATCTTCTTAATTATAAATTACAAGTTTTTTTACAAAAGCGTTCATCAACGCTGAGCGGTGCTTGGCTCACTGGCTGACTGAAGCAGCAGTTTCTCTGCGGAAATGCACTCTTTATCGGAGTGCAAGATGAGTCGATTCATCGGGACACCGCAATGGAGGGTGAAGAGAGAGGACTTGAAGCAGTTCAGAGTCTTAGATGAGTTGAGAAGTGACGAGTATCCTTCGATGAGACAGTTGAGCTGAATTTTACAACCAGAACAGTAAAAACTTAGGATGCAAATGGCTTGCAGGTTGGGCATCGTCTCCGGCAAATTCAACCACTGCACCTGAGAGTGAGAGACGATGTTCAAGCGCAGTTCAAGAGCCCTCACAGTGTTTAGCTGGGCCAGTGAACGTGCTGGTGGTGGTGGTGGTGGTGGTAACTCCTCGCCACTCATCAAATATACCCACAACCCCAAATGGACCAGCTGATGAAGTTCGGAGAGGGCAGTGAACAGCGGTACAACATCAGTAACGGTAAGGATGCTGATAGAGATGGAAGTGAGAGAGCGAAACTGGCTGCAGAGGAGGGGCACAGGGTCAATGGAGTAGTCGAGATAACCCATCCCATAGCGAACAATGCGACTGTGCAGTGGCTGGCTGAGGCTGAGCAGACCATCGGTATCGTCGGAGAGCAGATGAACTTGAAGGTCGGCATTGTCAGTTGCATGGCGCTCGAGGGAACGCATAAAGGCCTGTAGTTTGTCCGATCGGAAGGCGACTACTTTTAACTGGGCGAGTATGGGTAGATCGGGAAGGTCGATGTCGCTNGCATGGCGCTCGAGGGAACGCATAAAGGCCTGTAGTTTGTCCGATCGGAAGGCGACTACTTTTAACTGGGCGAGTATGGGTAGATCGGGAAGGTCGATGTCGCTATACCAGTGGAGGGCCAGATGCTGCAGAGCAGTGAGACTGTTGATGGCGGTGACCAGCTCACAGTCCTGTTGACAGTCAAGCCACATAGTTGATTCCGCCATCAAGTCGGTCAGTTGGCGCTGCCACTTGGGATGCTGCAGAAGGGGCACCAGGTAGTGACTGTTGCGTGTGATATATTTTAGGTCAGTGACGGCGGAAAAGATGTAGACAATCTGCTCGGTGGTCGCAGTGTCAATCTGTTCTCTCAAGTCAATCATCAGGCAGTGCCATTTGCTGAGACGAGTGACCATCGGGTAATCGGGGAATGATGGCTCGCCGGGAATGTCCATCAGCGGCAGCATGGCTGGTTTGGATGCGAGGGAAAAGTAGTTCATTCGATTTTTAATCAAAGCAAGGTTGCTTGGGTCTTCAACATTTCGATCAGTGATGACCAGTGACTTCACTT
>NW_016209225.1:0-1967 GCF_001687245.7 Rhagoletis zephyria
AAGGCAATGGCTTCAAAGAAAAACCATTTTTTGGCTCTCCTGTAGTTGGTCGGTTTTTCAAAAACATCGATGATATACTTCATTATTCTTTGATCAAAAAATCGATTTCGAATAAACATATGCAAGAGTATTTAAAAAGTTAGTGACACTTTCAATCTTCCTCGTGATAACTTCTAATACAACGCTACTCCTGGAAACTATTTACCATGTGTTCGTAAAGGACTATCAAATATCGAGCACGCTGCAGCAATTGGTTTGTCTTTGATAGCCACTAGAAGTACAAAATATCTAGGTAAAGAAACGAGTGACTTTCTTGTAATAATTAAGCACTTTTTTGCGCTAAAAATCGTCACTCAAACCAAGGAAGACTTTATATTTGCACATTCGGCAAAATTAAACGAATTACGCTTAATTCACATTACTTCTTCTTCCAGAAATATCTCAGTGGTAAGTTAGTAAGTCACTGAGACAATAGCCTAATTTAAGTCCTTTGAAAAAACCTAATATTTCGAAGGAAAAACTCGATTATTCCGTTGTGAATAAATTTTCTGGGAAAAATGTCTGTAGTAACATCTTAATGTAAGCGCATTTTCATATTTAAAATATGTTCTAGCTTGTGAGAAAATATATATTACTATACATGTACATGTATAGTCATAATTCTTTAGCCATTTATGGATATCCTTATGTTGGGCATAAATTCATAGCAACTCACATGAAAATATGCATTAGGTAGTAAAATAACGAACAGTAAAAAAAANAAATAGTTTATGGTCATAATCGCAGGTGTATTGTGCTCATGATTGACTCAGATGGCTTAACATAATACACGTGTACGCTGTTACATACCCCGTAGGAAATCGGATACCAAAAGTTAAAAAGTGGATACAAAGGTCATTTGCCGCAAGGGTGTCATAATGCAAAAAATCTGAATGTCGAGAAAGATGGCTTTAAAGTTTACAGTTTACCTGCGCTCCCATAGTAAACATGAAGACACAATTTCTTCCAATGACTTATTGTTAATCGATAGAGCTATGATATTTGTACACAATCGGGATATTCACAACGGAGTGGTAAAAGTCATATTGGTGTATGTCTTAAACTTTAAACGCCTTAAAAATATATTACTGGAATTCGCAAAGTGCCATCAAAGTCATATTATGAGTTTTCGCAGTGTTAAAAAATAGTTGGTTGTGGTTTCAAGTTCTCTAAACATTTACTAAAACTTCTAAATTTTACGAAATACAATAATTCCAATTCAAAACTCGCGTGCAACTCCTTCACTGCGACTTTTACTCTTAATTACAGTGTCAATACAAACTAAATCAACCGTCGCTATGGAGTCGCTTTTAGGTTGCATTCGCTACATTCAAACAACAACCGTGCCAAGAGAGATGCAACTTTCGAGCATCTGACTGTAGGAAATTGCAGTTATTTAGAAAAATGTCTCGCGTTAAAAAGATGGAGGCTTAAGTGTAAGTATGCCAGATCAGTAAAAATGGTAAAATATACTCAATTACTTAGATCCCAGATATCTGCAATAGTAGAAGTGAGAGCTTTTTGTGGGTTCTATTGGAATCGGAGGACAACTTTGCTTTGGTAATGATGGGAAATCAGAACACAAAAGTATGGACCTGAAAAAAACTTGTGAATTTTTATTCATTATACTTAGTTGATTCCTTCAGTATAAGCATAGCGTCTACTACAACATATTTAGTATTTTTTAGAAAGATGAAAATATAATAGGCTCTTAGAATTGGGGAATTCCCTTTTTCTAGTACACCGTAATTCTAAACAAGATACTTAGATGAGTTTCGGTTAAGTTATGCCTAAAAACCAGGAGACCTGTTGTGCCCACTTACTCGCTCGGTCTTAGAAATTTCAAAAGGTTAAGTGACATTGATTCTTCTACATATCACTAGCTTAGAGTGAAATGTTGCTAAGTCCACTTTTCATGAACAATTAAT
>NW_016209226.1:0-1967 GCF_001687245.7 Rhagoletis zephyria
TCAGTAGGATTTTTTTGATTATTGAAAGCATTGAGCGAATTCGAATTTTTAAAATAGCATTGATGCTACGGTTTACACACAATCATATTTGCGAATGTATGTACAGTGACGAGCAAAACTGTAACATGGTGTAACACTTTTTATTTCAGCCACCGCTATCTTTCCAAGTTCTAACGACATTCATACTNTTCATACTTTTGTTGTATATTCTTATTGGTACACCCCTACTCCCTCTCTCATAAAGATTTGAAGTGAATCCAACAACAATAATAAACCAGCAGACAAAAATGTAAATGAAGGCATATGTTACAGTTTTGCACTTATATATTTTTAATCACTTTTTGACAATTTTCACGAAAAAAAAGAATTGTTAACACATAACACAATGTTCCATATACTTTTGCTTTTTTAGTTCCTGGATGCAATTTAGCATACCTTATTTGTATCTCTGTAAAAATTCTGGAGGTATAGCCTCCCATATATCCTTGGTTTGCTTTCATAGCTCATGTACTCCATTGGACGGACTTGCATACTTAGTAAGCTGCGCTTTTAGTTGATTTCGCAAATTTTCGACGAGATTCATATCCGCGGATTGTGGAGGTCATTTCAAAATAGCAAATTTTTGCTTTTGCATCCAGTCTTTGCGAACATATGCAGTATGTTTTGGGTGATTTTTGGGTGAACCATACAAATAATTTCTAAAGGTTTTTAAAGCCCATATTATGGCCAAAAGTTCCTTTTCGTTAGTTGCGTAGTTTTCCTCGGTCCTTGTCAATGTTCTGGAAATTAACATTATGGGTTTACCACCTTGCTATAGGACTGCTCCTATGGCGTGGTTTGATGCGTCGGTTGTCAAGTGAAATTCTTTTTCGAAGTCGGNTCGGGGTATTGTAACATGACGTCAGAGGATGCTAGTGAATTTTTTAATTTATTAAACGCTTCCATTGCGTTATTGTCGAGAGAAATTTTTATTTTAGCTGAAAGATTTTTGGACATACGTCCCTCCTCGCCTCTCAAAAGTACCGTCAGGGGCTTGGCGAGTTTTGCATAGTCTTTAATGAAACGGCGGTAATAACCGGAAAGTCCTAGAAAGGATCGAAGCTCTTTTATAGTTTGAGACGGTGGAAGGTTTAAAATTGCTTTCACTTTTGCTGGATTTGTTTTTATGCCATTTTTGGAGACAACGAATCCCAAAAACTCGACCTCTTCCTTGAGAAATTCACATTTATCAAGTTGAATTTTCATATTAGCATCTTGTAGGGTCCTGAAAATTATTTCCACGTTTTTCAATTGAGAGTCTTCGTCTTTACCGAAAATTATAATATCGTCTATGTAGACAAAGCATATTTTTCCGATGTAGTCTCTAAGAATATCATCTAATGCTCGTTGGAATATGGAAGGCGCATTTTTAAGGCCGAAAGGTAGCCTGGTTAATTCGTATTTACCATTATTGACTGAAAAAGCTGTCTTTGCGATATCGGATTCAACTAAAGGAATCTGATGAAAGCCACTTTTCAAGTCGAGAACTGTAAAGAATTTGTTCTTTCCGAGTTGTGAAAGTACCTCGTTGGTGTCTGGGATTGGGTAGCGGTCGGGTATTGTGATTGAATTTAATTTGCGGTAGTCTGTTACCATCCTGTATTTTTTTGTGCCAGATGCATCAGCTTTCTTCGGCACTATCCAGATGGGATAATTGTATGGGGATCGGGAAGGTCTAATTATTCCGTCTTCAAGCAATTTTGATATTTGCTTTTCTGCCTCGTCCTTAAGGGACATTGGGTATGGGTAGTATCTGGAATATACCGGATCTTGGTTTGTAGTTCTTATTTCGGCTTTTACCGCGGTAGTGGACGTTAATTTTTCATCCGGATCAGAAAAGAGTTGTGGGTATGAATAGCATAAATTTCGGAGTTTTCTTGTTTGTTCATCCGTAAGATGGTCTGTTCTTATTTCGATATTGTTTACTG
>NW_016209228.1:0-1967 GCF_001687245.7 Rhagoletis zephyria
GCTCGCCATAGTCTGGGCGTTAGATAACCTTCGAAATTATTTATATGGTTCAAGAAAAATACGCATATTTACGGATCACCTACCGTTAACTTTCTCCCTTAGCAATAGGAATTACAACGCTAAGCTTAAGCGTTGGAAATCCCGAATCGAGGAGTACAATTATGAGCTTGTCTACAAACCTGGGAAGTCAAACGTCGTGGCCGATGCCCTTTCTCGGCTCAAAACACAAGTAAATCAATTGACGGATTCTATCCTCCCTGCATCCGAGGTCGCTAGCCAAGCTGCAACTATGGGATCAGATCCCGATGCTGCAAGTGTGGGCGAATCTACGTGCGATACGGCTCATAGCGCGGATCAAGATAATACAGATTTAATTCCATTCGTCGAGGCACCACTAAACGTCTTCAGGAATCAAATAATATTTGGAAGAGGGCTTCAAATCTACGAAGAACCACATCCTGGACATTCACGCCACTACGTAGGGATAGAAAATGCTTCTGAAGAAGAACTCACCACAATATTAAAAAAAAAACTAAACCCAAATGTAGTAAATGGTATCAAAATTCAAGAAAATTTATTGGGTTTACTTCAAAAGGTGTATTTAGAACATTTCACCAACTATAAAATTCGTATAGCGCAGACGGTCGTTAAGGACTTGGCAAATCCAGATGCAGTATGCGAGGTAATAATGAAGGAGCACAAAAGAGCTCACCGCAATGCTAGCGAGAATAGAAAACAGATTTTAGAGCAGTACTACTTCCCGAAAATGAGCAGCCAGATTAGGAAATATGTGCTGGCTTGTGAAACCTGCAAGCTTAGTAATTACGATAGGCATCCTAATAAGCCAGAATTACAAGTTACACCAATCCCCTCACGACCATGTGAGATCCTTCATATAGATATTTTTGAGATTCAAGGAGAGAAATTTTTAAGTTCTATTGATAAGTTTTCGAAATTTGCAAAGCTTTTCCATATTAAAAACAAAGGAACCCTGCACCTTAAACAAAAAATAGTGAAACTTCTCCACTATTTTACAACCCCAAAAATTTTAGTTACGGACAACGAACGTGGATTTATTACCCCAGTAATACGGAATCTATTGGAATCGTTAGGAATTCAGCTTTACCGCACTCCTTCTCAGAGGAGCGAGGAAAATGGCCAAATTGAGAGATTCCATTCTACACTATTAGAAATTTATAGATGCCTAAAGGCAGAAAACACAGATCTCAGGACTAAAGAACTCGTTAGTATAGCCGTAGATCGTTATAATAATTCAGTTCACTCGGTCACAACCAAGAAACCATCCGAAATATTCTTCAATCGCTCAGAAGCCTCTAACTACGAAGAACTCCTTGATAAGAGCAGAAAGATGAATAGGTTTATTAGAACACTCTTAAAAGAAAAACAAATGGCACAAATAAAAAGACACAATAAGAAAAGGACCCTACCAAAACATTATAAGAAAAACGACGTTATATACCTCAAAGACAAGCAAATTAAAGGAAAACAGAGACCCCTCTATAAAAAGGAAATAGTCAGCAAGGACAATAAGGTTTCTGTTACCACACTTAGTGGGAAAAAAATTCATAAGATACACATTAAAAACGTGAAACAAAAAAAACAGCCTACTCCCACGTAGGGCAACAAACAAACAAAAAAGTAAAATCAAAATAAAACAATGTGGTGCTAAGAGGGGTTATCTTACAAGAGCGGGCTTGTAAGTGGGACAAATCGTGCCTTAGTAGCGGGCGGCGCCATCGAATTTGACAAATGGCTACGCCGCCTGCAAAAGGGATCACACGATCCCCCATAGCTGGTTCGAGACATGTTAACACCTCTAGTTACCAAGAAAATGAAAATTCGAATATTTTTCGCCTAATCCGTTAAATATCGAACAAATTAAGCTTATGCGCNAAAAAAAAAAAAAAAAAGCTTATGCGCCTAATCTGCTAAGCAGCTATATTGAA
>NW_016209229.1:0-1967 GCF_001687245.7 Rhagoletis zephyria
CATTCAGGCTCTTTCGTTGCCCGATTCTTATTCTTTCCTCTGCTAAGAGATCAATAGGCGTCATACCAGTGCTGCTTCGTCTGAAATGGTTTTGTGTGCGCGCGCAACTCTCATTGCACATAGCCTGCGGAGCGCCTCACAAAAGTACCGAAGTAACTACATACTCGCATCAAGAGAGCACGCTTTCTGCCTCGAGGTCCTCCTGTAGTATGGAGCATTCGGGCATCATATATCCTTTAAACAAACGCAATTGTTTAGACTTTCACTTCAATAAATAAAAAATGTCTTTGTTCTTTGATTAGTTGCTTCTTCCCTTAGTACTTCTTTCCCTTAAGGCCTCTACACACGTTGCTGATGCTTGACTAAATGAGATTTATAACTTAACCAACCACCGACGTCAAAACGTAGACCGTGTCAGCTGGCACGACGTAGTTTATGCGATTCTCGTGTTAACGAAAACGGTGACGTTGTCGTTGCTTCTCTCTCTCTATCTCTCTCTTTCTCTCTCTCTCTCTATTAACAGCAACTTCATATGTTGATATGGGCGGCAGTTACGGAAGGGCGCTCCGTCGGTGGCTAGTTGGGCTTTAGCCATCCTGGGCCGTCGCGATGCCTCGGTGCGTATGACGGAAGCCTTAACTTCTCTCACGAGGGGGGTGGACCGAACGAAGCGTCGTTGGGCGGATTTGTTCCGACTTTGTGTCGACTGCTGCGGCGTACTTCTCCTCGAGGAGTCATAGTGAATCACATATCGCAGACGCTATGGCTTAGTGGCTAGAGGTGCGTACAGCCACTCCGTTGGACTTGAGTCCGTTCCCCAGTACAAGCAACAACTATAATAGAAAACGTTTTTTTTCTAACTGCGGTCGCCCCTCGGCAGGCAATGTGAAACCTCCCTGTGTGCTTGTGTCTTGAGAAATCTTCTCATAAAATCCATTTTTTGTTCGAAGGCGAACATACATACGTGTTAGAGCCAATCTATTATGAATATTATTATACATGTTTATAATTTAAAATACCATTAAAATATATATTATTTTATAATTTTTAATGCATGACAATTTTCTCACAAACCAGGTTCAAATTAAATTAAACAAAATTGAAAAAGAAAATGGTTGTATCTATGCAAGTTTATCCTTATGCAAATCTCTACTGCACCTCCACTTCAGGTAAGTAAAAATAAAAATAAATAAAATCAGAGAGAAGAGAAGTAAATTAACTACATATATCGGATGAACCAAAAATATTTTGCCACGGGGTAAGTTCACAAAGACAAAACATAAGTGCAAAAGGGCAAAAGCAGCAAGGCTCAGGAACAATGACAGAGCGTATGGGGGTGGCAGCAAAAATTAGTTAAAAAAGTTTGACTAGACTAAAACGTAGCATATTTTAGCAAAAGTGTAAGTCTATATACATACATGTTTTTGTATGTACTCCATTGGACATACATATATGAGAACGAGTGTAAAAGTGACTTTCAGCATCGGAGCGACCTAGTGGAGTGATTTCAAAGCCGGTTTTTGAACTTTTCCAGTAAGCCAAAGGCACTTAGTGTAACTTAGAAAAATATGACGCCAGCATGCGTACAAAAAGTTGGCAGTTCATGTAAATGGTAATCAAACGGCTAGTGGCAAAGCTTAGTAACTGACTGACGACTACTGTAATATTCGCTC
This sequence comes from Rhagoletis zephyria, assembly GCF_001687245.7. NCBI lineage: Eukaryota > Metazoa > Arthropoda > Insecta > Diptera > Tephritidae > Rhagoletis > Rhagoletis zephyria. Next base: position 1,674 of record NW_016209229.1, read on the forward strand.
ACTTAAAAAGCAATTTTTTCACTAACAATCAATTTTACAAACACAAAAATGTGTAATAGAAAAAACGTTGTTGGCTTTCGTCACTAATCGGGATTTTTTTTGTAAGAAATTTTAAAATTATTGTCGCACGGTGTACTAAATATGCCTGAAACGTCAACAACCTAAACTAAGAGTAGAATACTATTGATTGGCAAACTTTTTTTAGGTTTATTTTTTCATTTGAGGCACTTTCTTTTTTTGTATTTAAAAAAAAATGCTTAAATTTCAAAGGCAGTTGCATTTTATAACCAAAGA
>NW_016209230.1:0-1967 GCF_001687245.7 Rhagoletis zephyria
CATACACTTTAGGCTTTAGGCTTTGCACCCGGTCGCAGCGCTACTATTGCTTGCCGCTGCGGTTCAACCGCCGTTCAGCCATTCAATGAATAGAAAGCTGCAACAGCTTATAATAAAGGTTATGCTTTATGCAAATACTTGCTGCCAAGCTCGTCATCACCATCGATGCCTCTACTTCGTCCTCATATCCGCCAGCGTCTTCGCTGTCGCCGCTTGTGAGTGAGGATCAAATTTCATCCCCATCAAAGGCCCAAAAGCGAAATCCTGTGCACAATCGTCCTCATACCGCATTCCGCTTGTTGTTAATGTTGCCACTGCTACTGATTTTGAAACGATTCCAATGCATCTTGTTGTAGTTGTTGGCATGATATTAGCTTTGTTGTTGTTGTTGTTGTTGCTTTCGCTGCTCTTGCTCGGTGTGTCGCGCATATATTCAAATGAATTTAGAGCCGTTCATCGTTGCACAATACAGAATTTACAATTCGCAGTTCATTGGTAGCGGATTAAGGCGCACAAAGACGCTCGGATCGATTAAAAAAAGCGAAGAGGGGGTAGGCGGGCCAAAGGGAAGCCACAGCTAATGGTTTAGGTGTGCGCAGAGAGAGAGAGGGAGAAACATCATCGGTGGTTATGAGAAGGTACGGGATTTTGCATAAGGAATGCGAAGATATGCCAATGAAGAGCGGCACGAGAGGAGTGGAGCAGGCAAATGCGCTTTCGAAGTAAGTGAAAAGAAAATCACAACAACGAAATCGAATCCATAAGTACCNTGAAGATATGCCAATGAAGAGCGGCACGAGAGGAGTGGAGCAGGCAAATTCGCTTGGAAGTAAGTGAAAAGAAAATCACAACAACGAAATCGAATCCATAAGTACCATTAACTTGTATTTAACAAGCAGCTGAGTAGCTGGCAAATACTCTGCTGGCGCAGCAGCTTGGCTGTAATATCGTACAGACGTCCATCCGCCCTTCTTGCCGCCTTCGTCCTGCTCAGCAAAATCTTTCGCTTAAGCGTTAAAATGAAGAAAACGTATAACATCGAATCGAAGACCTGCCAACCAAACCAATCAGTCGGTCTGGTGAGCCATTAAACGGATGGTACAAAAGCAGCGCTGGTGGCATAAAGGCCAAATGGTTGGGGGTATTCAGACAGACAAGCCAGGACTTCTTCAAGCAGATTATATTAATCAATGCAGCAGCGGCTTTGAAGTCAGCAGCAGCAGCACAAATACATTTATGTATATATATACATACATATATACTTATGTATGATTAAATACATTAATACCTGCAAATAAGTATATGTAAGTAGTAAGTAAATATGTACATATGTATGTTTGTGTACGCTTTGAGTAAACGATTCAATTGTCACCAAATCATTGCCTGTAAAAAGCGAATTAATCGAGGTCTCGCCCTAGATACGGTCAGCTCTTCTTAGAAATGTCTAAGTACTTTGTGGTAGACGAATTCCTATTTCTAAGTTGTTTAAATATGGCCGAGTCGAGTGTAGATTAACAGCCCTATTTCCACATTATTGACAAAATTCATCGTATGACTATTGTCACAATTACTGCGCCTAAAGCAGAATATAAACATAGTTTCGCCGCTGTCGCGTGCTCAGTAGTACTCAATAACAATGACAATTTTCACCATTACAGCGCTTAAAATAAATTTGCGGCATAGTATTAGGCGCAGTAGAAAAGACAATAGTCAGCCGTTGGGGTTTCTCATTGGCGTGGGAAAAGGACTGTAGGATTCTTATAAAGAGGAAGGCAAAGTTGACTATTTGGAAGAAGAAAGAGATAAAAACAAAGATTTAAATAAAAGTAAAGAAACCTTAAAGAAAGACAAGGAGGTAAATTTAAATACTTAATATGATGACAAAAGTGGGGTGAATATGTAGGTGAATAAAAGAATGAAAATTAAAATCAGGATGAAGGTAAAGGAAAAGAAAAAGATAAAAAAGA
>NW_016209231.1:0-163 GCF_001687245.7 Rhagoletis zephyria
TCTAAATTACCGTTATATGGGATGTGGGCACGGTTATTGTCCGATTTTTTAAATTTTTGGCCATTTGGTGTGCTGTACCAGGGTCAACAACTATGCCAAGTTTGGAAGAAATTGGTGCAGCGGTTACCACGATATACACATGTAACCATAAGTGGGCGTGGCT
>NW_016209231.1:289-1967 GCF_001687245.7 Rhagoletis zephyria
ACTAAAATATTGCAGTTTTTGTATTTCTGAAAATTACCGTAAATATGAGAGGTAGGCGTGGTTATTGTCTGATTTCGCCCATTTCCAATACCATCCGTTCTACGCCTAAAAGAAGTCCACGTACCAAGTTTCGTTAATATATCTCAATTTTTACTCGAGTTATCTTGTGCACAGACGGACGGACGGACGGACGGACGGACGGACAGACAGTCACCGCTTAATCGATTTCTCTTTTCATTCTGATCATTTATGTATACATTTGTATATATCTATCTCGATTCGTTTTGCCTGTTACAAACAACCGTTATGTGAACAAAGTTATAATACCCTTGTTCACAAGTGCGCTCGGGTATAAATATTTGGTTGTTTTCAGAAGTGTTTGTATGAACGGATACAATTTTTGCTATCCGGATAAAATATTTCCATACTGAAGGCTTACTAATATCAAAGCGAGTCGCTGCAAGGCACTTTTAAGTACTTGGATACAAAATCTATTATATTAAATACTTTTAAAGGAACCTCAAAGTGGCTTAAAAATGGTATTCAGTAATTGTAAGATGAGTAATTGTAAGATGAGATAAACGCATAAAACATATTTCTTCAATAAATTGTAAAGGAGTTAAAGAAGGTAAATATTATTACTGTAAAAAATATTTATATGAATGGATAAAAATTTGAAAAACAAAAGGCTTACGGTAACTACTATTTCACGATGCAACTTTTTTAAGCGCATAAAATTCGGTTTTCATAAGACGCGTTTCTATGAATACCCATAATATGTTTTTCATTATTGCAAAAGCTCTTGTATGAAATTTAAATTTGAAAAATAGTCAAACTGAAGAGGTTGGATAAAAATTTTCGTAGGCGAATAAAATGGTTGTGCTGCAGATATTTTAAAAGTTTTAAATTGTACTATTTCATTTTTTAAGGAAAGATGGACATTTAAGAAGATCAAACAGGTGGAATAGCAGAGATTTTTTAAGAGGAGTTAGTTACGGATAACATGTTTTAGGACTTTTGTATATTTTTTTACGATGTGGTTGAAAAATTTTTTATATTGAAGTTTAATATCCGTTCGTTTTGAAAGTGCCGTAAGTCACCCTTTCAAAAAAATTGAGTTAACGGTAACACCAATTAGAATTTAACGGTATCTGTTAATTGCATTGAAATGTTGAGAACTACTGAGAGAAGTTTAACTAATCAGCGGTATAACGAAAATGTTTACTTTGAAAGTCTACGAATAGGTAATAAAAATGCCCTTTAAAATTTTGTCCTTGATCTTTTTGCATTTTGTCCTTGTAGATCCAAAATGGATCCGAATTTTAAAATTTTTCAAATCTGACTCTTGATTCGTAATCAGCGACCTTAAGAACCCCCAAATGTAAAGTTTTAAGCGAATCCAAGTGATTAATTTTTTTGACGCCATATTGGGTCCGCCATTCGGAATTTTGCAAATCAAACTTCAGATTCGCTATCAGCGATTCCAAACCCCTCGAGTAACAAGTTTCAAGCTAATACAAGGAAGTTTCAAAAATATGTTCGCCATATTGGATTCGCCATTTTGAAATTTGTAAGTCGGACTTCAGATTCGTAATCACCGACCCCAAAAACATCAAAATATGTCATGACGCATCATTTTTATACCCGAGCGCACTTGTGCACAAGGGTATTATAACTT
>NW_016209232.1:0-1967 GCF_001687245.7 Rhagoletis zephyria
GCGAAACGTGGACGCAAGAAGAAGGCTACAACGATTGCGGCAGAAGCGGCGGCGGCAGCTGCAGCGGCTGCCAAACTGCAGCAACAGCAGCAGCAACAACAACAGCAGCAACAGCTGCAGCAACAGCGCCAGCAGCAGCAGCAGCAACAGCAACAGTTGCAACAACAGCAGCAGCATCAACAGCAGCAGCAGCAGCAACAACAACAGCATCAGCAGTTGGTACAAAATCATCTTCACCCGTCGCAATATAACACGGCAGCGGCGCATATGTCACAGCTGACAAGCACCAGCTCAACTGGTACAGCACAGCCCGCACACCAAAGCTCCAGTGGGGTGCCCGCCCATTTGCAGGCGCATGCACAGGCGCTGCAGCAAGGCTTTCAACTGTACGCTGGCCTAAAAACAGGTGGTGTTGGCTCGCCGCTCTCGGCAGCAACCAGTTCCAGTTCGGCCGCAGCTGCTGCAGCCGCGGCGGCAGCCGTCAGCAATGTGGCTGCACACAGCGCGGCTTCAGCAACAGCAACATCTAATGTGTCCGCCACAAGTGGCGTTGATGTAGCCACAGCGATTTCGCTGAAGACATCCGCGGCTGAGGCGACCGGCATGGTGCCGGGCAGCGCTTTCAATTTCGGACCCACCCCTGGCAGCCTTGGCTTATATGGCGACCAAGCGGCAGCAGCTGCCGCCAGCAGCTACTTAGATCAATTCAGAGATGCATCCAACCCCTACTATATGCCACCAGCGCCGGCGCCCGCTCACCGCAACTCGGCAAGCGATGCTAGTGCGGCAGAGAAAGCGCAATCAGCGCTAAATCCAGGTGCATCGGCGGCCGCCGCTAGCGCTTACCCATTCTTGGCGGCGCACACAACACCGCGTGGCACCCCATACTCATTTATGCATAATACAGGCGCCTCACAGCTGGCCGATCCCAATTCTCAGCTATATTCCTCCTACTTGCGGCGAGAGGATTTCCTTATGTTCAATCAAGGGCTACTGGGACGTGGCGCAGGTGCAGCAGGCTATGGACAACCACCGCCGCCAACAGCCTATCGGCCATCCTCACTGGGTATGCCCAAGCCGTATGATATCAATCGATCATGGTTTTAGCAGTGCGCCAACAACACCGCCCATGATGAAGCAGTAGTCGGACAGACAGCAGCAGGTGCGGCAATGGCAGGTGGCGGTGGTGGTGGTGGTGATGGCAGTGGCGAAGCCAGCAACAGTAGCAGTGTGTTGGGCGGACAGCAACAGCAACAGCAACAGCAGCAGCAGCAAAGGGTGCAACATACTCAGCAACACCTGCAACAACAACAACAGCAGCAGCAGCAACATCAAACGCAGCTGTTAGATCAACACCGACAGCTACAAACACATCAATTGTGAAGGATGTCGCTTATTTACTGGTTGCCTTTCAAAATCACACAAAGCTGCCTCAAACATAACGCTGCGTATCAGCCACGATTGAAGAGAGTGCGAGCAGCATATATGCATATGCAGACGCGCTTTGCTAAAATGACAATTATCATTATCTTATGTTCAGCTTTAGTAGATATACATACAAACATACATACATACATACTACAGAGTAAAGTAAAAGTTAATTGAAGAAAAGGAACAAAAAAAAAATGAATAATTAAAAGATAGCGTAGTTGATGCAAACGTTAATTTAACATTTATGTTTATGTCTAACATACATATATAACTAAGTTTACATTAAAAAAAAAACCTTAAACTAATTACACGCTAAGCCAAAGTGTAGCCGCATTTACACTGAAAAAAAAACAGTACTAGATTAGTACGATATTCAGGATTATGATTATGATTAAGCACAAATTGTATTTATGCTAAGCTATAAAAATATTGTTGTTGTTGGCAAAGTCGGCCGCAACAACAGCAAGAAGTAAAACATATGCATTTGTACATTTCTGGCTGCATTTGGAAATTGATGCTGAGTTGGTGAAATCCGG
>NW_016209233.1:0-1967 GCF_001687245.7 Rhagoletis zephyria
TTCTGCCACCTTCTGCCAGTTTTCAGCCGCCAGTGTATGCTTCATCTGATGGGCGTAATCCAAAAATGCGTTGAACACTTTGACTCTCTCCCGATGGCGGTCATCCTCAAGTCGGTACTTCTTAGCCTCCTCGACAAAGAGCGCAATCTTATCTTTGGACAGACGCCACTTGTCGCTTTGAATGGTGATGCCATTCTTTTTGCCAGTGCTTTTTTCCTGTGCAGTGATCGCCAGAATGCCATTGTCGTCAATTTCAAAGGTGACTTCAATCTGTTGAACTCCTTGCAAGGCTGATGGAATGCCCGTGAGTTTAAACCCATCAAGGTAGTTGTTGTCTTTCTTCATCATTCGTTCTCCTTCGTACACGTCAAATAGAATTGAAGTCTCGTAATCATATGGAGTTTGGAAACTTGCTGTTTTTCGTGCAGGAATGGCAGTGTTGCGTTCGATCACTGTCGACACGGCGCCGCTCACAACCCCAACTCCAAGTGAAAGAGGGGTGACGCTAATTAGGCGGACGTCTTTAAGCATAGGCAAAGAGGAATGGCCGCTAATCATGGCCGCTTGCACTGCTGCACCATAGGCAACGGCTTCATCCGCGTTGACTGACTTATTCAGCTGCTTACCATTGAAGAAGTTCTGCATCAGAGCCTGCACTTTGGGAATGCGCGTCGAGCCGCCAACCAGGACCACCTCATCGATTTGACTTTTGGTGAGCTTTGCATCATTCAGAGCCCTCTCCACCGGCCCCAGTGTGGAGAGAAAGAGATCAGAGCACAGCTCCTCAAGGTGAGCACGAGTGAAGACGGCGCTAAAGTCGATGCCTTCATAAAAGGAATCAATTTCAATGGAAGTTTGCATGGCGGTGGAGAGCACTCGTTTGGCTCGCTCGCAGGCAGTTCGCAGTCGGCGCAAAGCTCGCTTGTTGGTGGAGATGTCCCGTTTGTGCTGGCGCTTAAACTCCGCCACAAAGTGGTCCACCAGACGGTTGTCAAAATCTTCGCCGCCCAGATGAGTGTCGCCGGCGGTGGATTTCACCTCAAAGACGCCCTTCTCCAGTTTGAGAACGGAGACATCAAAAGTGCCACCGCCCAGGTCAAAAACAAGCACATGGCTTTCAGTGTTGCTGCTCTTGTTGAGACCGTAGGCAAGGGCGGCGGAAACTGGCTCGCTGATGATGCGCAGCACTTTGAGACCGGCAATGGTGCCGGCGTCTTTTGTCGCCTGACGTTGAGCCATGCTGAAGAAAGCTGGAACAGTGATGACTGCATTGGAGACAGTGGTTCCCAGGTACGCCTCGGCGGTTTCCTTCATTTTGGTCAACACCATCGAAGAGATCTCCTCCGGAATGAAACGTTTCGTCTTTCCTTTGTACTCCACTTTGATCACCGGCTTTCCCTGGCCATCGTCCACCACCTCAAAGGGCCAGTTCTTCATGTCTGCCTGCACGAGCGGGTCCTTGAAGGGTCGACCGATGAGGCGTTTGGCGTCAAAGACAGTGTTGCTCGGGTTCATTGCCGCCTGGTTCTTGGCGGCGTCGCCGATCAGTCGTTCAGTGTCGGTAAAGGCGACGATTGACGGCGTCACGCGGTTTCCGTGATCGTTGGCGATGATCTCCACCTTTCCGTGCTGAAAGACGCTCACGCAAGAGTAGGTGGTGCCCAGGTCAATGCCAATGGCAACAGCGGCTGATGTTTCGGACGATGACATTTTCTGCTGTAGTAAAGCTGTAAGTACTCTTTAGTAAATAAAAGGTTAAGATTTGTTCTGGTAATAAACAAAGGGCACTTACCACTCGTGTAGAGTTTTTTTCCAAGCAAAAGAAGAGCGCAAAGGTTAAATGTACAAGAATAAAATCCAGCAACCGCCTGATCAGTATCGGTGACGCAACTCAAGTGACAATGCTTTTGCAGAGTCTCAATTTTCGTGGCTTCAGTGGCTCCAATGCGGTGAAGATCAGCAACTCA
>NW_016209234.1:0-1967 GCF_001687245.7 Rhagoletis zephyria
GTTGTTTGTTGCACTCCGGCTTTAACGCTAGGCGTCAGAAAACGCTCGGCCCAACGCTTTTGTGTAGGTATGGCAGTAGGCTATCTTTAACCTCTTTCCTTTGACAGCCATACTTCAACATTTACTTTATCTTATCAATTTGCTTTAACACGAATTTACAATAATGGCCTCTCTAATATTTAATATTTTAAATTGGACCTCTAGCGCTGAGAAGTGCATTCAATTTCATACATTGCAAACATACCAACAGACAGACTGACAAAATTTCTAAAACCTGTTGATTTGGCTTCTGTTGCTCTAATAAAGACCTCATATATTAATTTTTCCTTTAAAATCTATAATGTACAGCCATCGGTCTTTTACAACTTTATTAAATGTATAGAATTAAGCTTGAGAACAGCAAAATCGTTTATTCAGTTTATTCGGCAGGGGAAAAGTGGTTGATATGTAAGTGGGTCATTTCCAAACGAAGTGCTTATTTTTTTGTTCCCCCCTTTTTAAATTTTTTATGGTGGTAAAAAGACATATTAAAAACACCACTATACGAACCAAATAATATGCCACTAACAATGTTTTTTTTTTAGTGTAAGCCGTTTTATTTTCTTTTGCGAACGGTATTTCTTTGGTATATTTTACCTACTTCATATAAAAATATTTGTCCCCGCTTTGAGAAAAGAAACAATGAAAAAAGGCGTAACTGTTTGTAAATTACCACCTTAACCTTTATTGTTTTATTCTATTTTCGCCTGAACAATTTTATCAACATAAGCATGGCTTTCTATTATAATATTGTCCCTCCGAATTTTCCTAAATGTAACTTTTTTAATTTTCTTGTTTAAATGTTTTCGTAAAAGAGGACTTAGAAAAAAAAACCGAAAAATGTGAAATAAGGAAAAATTTTAGTAACCGGACGGCAAATTCTAGAAAAAGTGGGGATGAGAGGGAGTAGATCTAGAAAAAGTGGGGATGAGAGGGAGTAGATCACGACCCCCTGATTTCAAAAATATTACCCTTTTTTCTAGCAACCCTATAGTTTTTATATAATTTGTTGTCTTGTACAGATGCATCTGTGAAAAATATTTTGAAGTTGCTATTTATATAATGACTTACGGTTTGTTTGTATATCATTAAGGCACATTCTCGGGGCGTATTTTGTTTGCTATTAGGTAACATGTTGGTTTTGACAATGAGATTTTGTGGAAGGGGCTCATGCTCAGCCACACCAAGGCGATCAAGTAAGGCTTTGAATTCAGCATATACTTTGCTGTAGCTGGTATTAATGTTGGGGTTATTGATAATGGACAGTCTGAAGGGGTTGTCAGATGCTAATATTTTGGTTATTTCCTTGGCAGTGAGCCATTTGGCTCTCTCCAGGGGTGATAGTTCGTTTGCAACAGCATATAAGGTTGGAATTGGCGTGGCTGGGGTTAATCCTAGTGCTCTTCTCAAAAAACTGTTCTGAAATGTTCTGTTTTTTTGTTGGTGGTATTGCTGCTATTGGCTGTGGAGGTTCTGCAGTACTCAATTTTGGACCGAACAAACGCCTTATAGAATTGGGTCGCAACCTTGGGTTGTTTGAACAGTTTGGAGTTGTTTGCAGATTCTTTAATGACATTGTTGTAATGTTCTGTGACCGTGAGTGACGAATTAATGTTTCTTCCTAGAAATTTTATTGAGTTTGACTGTTCTATTCGAACATTATTATAGTTTATGTTTATTTGTTTGGAGCTGCCTTTACTAACAAATAGAATCTTGGTTTTTGTTGGATTGAATGTGAGGTTTAGGTTTGAGCATTCATGGCCAAACTGATCGATTTTTCGTTGAAATCTGTGAGTAGCGTTTTCAACAGTATCTCCATACGAGGCAATAGGAGTGTACTCGTACGCCCAACTATCTAAAGTTCCTCGTCCAATCTCGAATGGTGCGCAGACCTGAGCATGGCCTAAAGTGGCTCCAGCCAAGGCAGG
>NW_016209235.1:0-1967 GCF_001687245.7 Rhagoletis zephyria
TGTAAAATAGTGGCACCGCCCGTTGCAATAACAACAACAATAGTTTGATTTTTTTTATTGAAGAAGAAACAAGGCTGGCAACAAAATTGAATTATAGAACTTAAATAAAAACAAAGCGAGAGCCACGGACTCACACCTCCGCTTTTGTTGTTTTTTTCGCGCCATTATTAATATTTTACCCCTTCGCCGTTTTAATTATTTTATTTGGTTTCTTGCGTTTGGCTTCATTAAAAAATTCTGCTCTTGTCGCCTTTTATTTCGTTTTACCTTCACTCAAACTGGTACCCTTTTTTCTTGTTGCTGTGCTTTGTTTTATTATGTGCCTCTCTTTTAATTTTCTTCCGAAAAGTTATCTCAATTTAATTTCACCTCAAGTAAGTTTAGAAAAATAAACCCAATAATCGGAACAGGCGGAAGTGTGCTTTTGTTCTTAAATTTTAGCGAAGTTTTTAAAACAATTTTTGTAACATGAACTTAAGTTTCTAAAGGTCATTACTGAAAAGCGCACATTAATTTTACTTAAAACTAGCAGCAACTGCGATGGAAACATCTCAAAAAAATATTTTTAATACCATGTATATGTTCGGATTTCGAAGGGGTATTCGGTTTTTATGTATACAATTTTTAATCACTCAAGTAGCGATATATTTGTGTTTTTTTCACTTTTTTTACGCAGCTTAAGTTTGACAAAAAATGCTTTAAAGTCAGAACTGCATATCGCGACAGCGATGGCACCATAATGAGAATTAATTCGAAATGTACGTTTTTGAGATTTCATCATTTCATTTTAACGGAGTATCAAACTGNTACATATGTATACATGCATGCATATTAGACTGCATTACAACCCAAACAAAAAAAAAATCGGCACTGTTTTTCCATTTTAATTATAAAATCTGATACATATATTTAAAAACTTGCGCCAAAATATTAATATTTACGTGAGCTGGACCGATTGGAAAATACCTCCAAAAATGGAGTTTTTTTTTGCATAAAAATACGTTTTTAAAAGGTTCAACGGAATCATATTAATGAGTTTTTTGATGCTCAAAGATTGGTTTAAGAAAAATTTTAATTACTCAGCCAAACCTTTGCCCTTTTGGAAAGGTATTTTCTCACCCTTTTTATTTCTTTGCAAATAAACACATTCACATTCGATTTTTTTTTCATACTTTTAATAAGTTTATTTGCAAAGAAACAAAAAGGGTGAGAAAATACTTTTCCAATGATACCCCATAAGTTCAAATCGATATAGTTTTGGCTGAGTTATTTTAAACCTGTCTTTGAAAATGATAAAAAAAACATCATTGAAAATTCGCATTTTTATGATTCCGTTTAAAAACAATTTTTATATTTCTATGCAGATTTTTTGAGCCTAAACTGCTTTGTCATCTGAGGTGTTTTTTTTTTCAAAAAGTACTTTAAGAAACTATTTTTGGAGGGGTTTTCAAATTGGTCCAGCTCACGTAAATCTTAGTATTCTTCGAAAATATTTTTGTGATAAATTTTGTAATGCCGGCGCAAAAACCGCAACTTTTTTTTGGTGATGCAGTCTAATGTATATGGGCAAAACTTGATTGCGTTTTCCCACAAAATTAATTAGAATTTAGAAATATTTATCTTGCTGGAAGCAAGTCATAATCAAAAAGAAACAATTCAGTGATTATCTTATAAAACAATCTTAAGATTTAAAGCTATTTATCATATCTGTTAAAATAAATGATTTTGTATTCAAAGTTGTATATTTTTCCGTTCTTATTTGGTTTATTCCACAAAATGTAATTTTTTTTTTAATTTAGCAGCTGCAATGGTAACTTTAACTCCTCCATCTTCAATTTAATTTTAAAATTGAATTGGCAGCATTTTTCCTCACCGCCTCAAAACAACGGACAATAAATGTGGATTGCCCAAACAATAATAATGTAAAATGGGGAAAAGTGATAAACGAAATTACCAAAACGCTCTGC
>NW_016209236.1:0-1967 GCF_001687245.7 Rhagoletis zephyria
TGTTCTTTTTTGTGGCCCTTTGTAGCATTTAGAACTTAGATGTGGCTCTTTTCGACCTCGGCCTTACCCACCTCTGCTATGTTAATTTTCATACAAGGTGGCATTAAACAATATTAAAAATATACTGCAGAAACACAACAGCAAACAACAGCTGAGCTAAGAAGCAACGACATGATATAACAGTATGTTTGATATGGAATGACATGGCATAGCAATGCATGAAATTTTTGAAAATGACATTTTAATAGATACGCTGGGAAGAAGTTAAGAAAATGTTTAATTTTATATTTTGTTACCTACTTCACCGATTTGAAATCTGAAAACTATACTTTTCATGAGCATGAAATGGTATTATAACTTTGGCCCGATATTTATAAGTACCAGAATAAGAAGAGATAGNTAGAAGAGGTAGACTCATGAAAATGTGTACTTATGTATGTGACCAGAACATCGAGCGGGGCCGACTTATGGCAAAGGAACTTCAGTTGGGTGGCTACTGGCTGAAATGGTTTTACAGATGGCAAATGCAAGCTGACAACTGAGTTGCTAAATTGGCAACTGCATTTTTGTGGTCGCTGCTATCTATGTAGAATCCCAGTACCTTAATTTGACTTCTCATTTTGGAAATTCGAAATGATGGTGCAGATGTGATGACCTTTAAAAAATAGATGGCAACTCTAGTTAAAAATATTATCAGCCTATAGTTTTCTTAAAACTCTTTCGTTTTTCTATATTTCATTTATGTATCTTTCGTATAAGTAAAACAAATTCGACTTTTCAAACAGGTTTTAAAAGTATTTTAAAACAAAAATTTTTCGCCTGGCATTGTTATACATATTTCAATTAACTGATGAACTAAATTGAATTTAATTTTTTTAAGCACATGGCAACTCTCCTACAGTTTAGAAATAAATTATTTTCAAACCCATTTCGATTGATACCCATCTTTTGACAATCCATTTAACTTATTTAATAATTTGAGCTTAATTTTTTCAACAAAAAAATACCAAATGTTCAGCTTAAAGATTTCTTAACACTCTTTCTTTTGATAACCATATTTTAAAATTTCAAGTAACTTATGTATAATTAAACGAAATACCTCTTTCAAAACAGGCGACAATCCTCTTAAAAATTATTTGCGAATTAAAATTTTCTTAAATATATTTCCATTGATAAACATCGGTTAGTAATTCATTTAACTTATTAAATCATTTTAGTTTAGCCCTTTAAACTGGGGCAGCCCTCAAAAACATCAAAAGTGTTCTAAATTGTCAAGTTAAGTATTTATTGAAGCTCTTTCATTTGACATCCATAGTTAATATTTCATATAGGTGGCATCCCTATTCAAAACCTTTTTTGTATGACACCCAGGAATTACCTAATTCCTTTAATTAAAATTTAGTTACATTTTTTTAACATGTGGCAACCCTCCTATACATAATTAAGTTATAAAGCCTTTTCAAAACCATTTCGATTGATACCCATATTTAATAATTGATTTAACTTTTTAATTTATTTGATCTTAATTTCTTAACAGGTGGCATTTTTTTCGAAAAAGTAAAACCTTCTTGAACATCCACACCCTAAGCCCTTTAATTTGGTACCTCACTTTTGAGAATCGAACGGACGGTGCGGATCTGAGGGCATTGATTAGAAAATAACTTGAGTTGAATTATTTAACAGGTGGAAATCCCTTTCAAAAAATAAAACCAGTTTGCACATTTATAGGCCAAGCGCTTTAATTTGACGCCCCATTTTTGAAAATCGAAGGAACGGTGCAGATCTTTTATGCTGCACAAAAAATGCCTTCGGGTATTATTTTGGACTTAATTTTTCAAAATATGGCAACTCTTTTCGAAAAAGGGTAGCCTTATTGCACACCTAAAGGCAGAGCCCTTTGATTTGACATCTCACTTTTAAAAATCGAATGAACGGTGTCGATCTGATGGCATTGATTTTTAAATTAT
>NW_016209238.1:0-1967 GCF_001687245.7 Rhagoletis zephyria
ACTTTTGCTGCTGGAGAATTTTGTCCTCTCAATACGCGTACACACCTAAAATCTCGCCTACACAACGGGGAATGAAATTGTTTATCTTTACTAGACAATGCTACCATATTACATTACTAAATGTATCTCATTTATGCTTAAACAGATTTTATTTGAATTGCTGCCACCGCGTAGGAAAATTCTTCAAAAAATTCATTTTTATGTTTGCGTCAAATGTGTCTTAACATAAAAATTTTCTTTCGTTTTATTATCCATGTATTCGGAAGAACATTTAAAAAAAAATAGCTTTCAGTCGATGTGGGCCTTCTATTGAAATTGACAACCGAGTACAGGGTCCAGGTTCATATAAGGAATTTTTGAGTCAGTGCGATATTCTAAGAGATCACTGCACTTATATGTCTGTGTTTGTATGGAATAGTAGCTTATGTCGGGAAGCTGGGTTTAGTATAATGCTTATACATTTCCGCGAAATTATCGTATTTGACGGACCCTAAATTTTAGAGGAGAGCGTTTTTTTCTACTTTACAAAATTTTATTTTTAAATTTTTACCACATACAAAATACTTTTCTATGGGGCACATGGTAATTATGCTCACAAGTAAAAAAATGCATTGTAGTATACCATAAAATTCAAAGTAAATTTATGGCGTAATTAGAGGAGTTTTATCTACAATATATGGTGATGCGTTGTGGGGTGCGGAACAAATTTGCATCAAAAAGCCAATTTCAATTTATTTTTGAAAAAATATTAAAACTACAATTTTTATATATATATTTTTTTAATTAAAAAAAAAATATATATATATATATACATTTCCTTTTCAGGTATTATTTTAAATTAAATTTCTGTTGTCAAAACCGCTGATTTGATAATTCAAAGCCTTCCAATTCATTTGAAATATTTTTCCGCCGCTTCCAGTGAAATATATTCCTTTACCTAACCGCAAAACGTGTATTAACGACTTCCTGCTTTCATAGCTAAATATTTAGATAACAAAAAAATGCATTAAATATGTGAAATAGATTTATTTTCAAAGTTTTGTGGCACAACCCAACAAAGGCTATGTAAAATAATTGTGCTCTGCGTTTCAGATATTTGGTATGTATATAAAAATCGAGCGTTCCCACAGTTTATATAGCAACTTTTGCGATAAAGCAAATATTTCCAACAATTTCACAACGTCGTCTATGATTTTTAATGCAGTTCATCAATTTTTTGCACAATATTTCATTTAAAGCAAAAAACTAAATAATCTAAAACGGAAGCGTTGACATACAAACATATTTACTTGAACTAACACATTTACACCATAATTAAATAAAACTATTCTCAAGCGTACACAGTTATGTGATTAACTGATAGACTTTTACAGAATTACTCTAATTTCCATATAATTCATTTGAGCGAATAGGCAGCTGTTTTCAAGCGCTTTTAATATGTAAGCTTCGGTTAATTTTTTTTATCAAAATACTACCACTTACACACGTATCTTAAAAAAACCACATAAATAATATTCCTCTCCNCTTTAGCAAAACTAGTTTCAATTTTTTCATAGCTCCCTGTGTTTTTCGCGCGCACCAAAACGTTCCACACGCATTCCACAGCTTAATGTGGACTTTAAGAGCCAGCCATTTTAAAAACGAGACTCGTACGCCAGAGCAACTCTGTGTGCGCTGAGCCTCATTTCAGGTGGCCGTTTTATTTGTGCTCCGCTTTATGACTTTTTTCATTTTCCACAGCATTTCTCTCACTGCAACGCGCTCTACCCTGCCCGTTGCATACATATGCATGTATTGTGCACACTCTCGCTCGCGCGCGCGCGCTCTCTCTCTCTGTCTCTCTTCCCTGGCTTTAATAGGCGGTGATGGCGCGCAGCTTGTATATTGCCTTTGTGAGCTCGGCTTGTTGGTCGCGCCACTCATAATAGTTTGTGACGCGAAGTGAGTAGTGTTTGTGGCGTACGTTT
>NW_016209239.1:0-1966 GCF_001687245.7 Rhagoletis zephyria
ACATTCACTTATAACTGCAAAACGCTTCGAAATATTTTGCCTGCACCTTCAGAATTGGTCAGGTGTTCTCAGGCGGAAAATTTGAGCGCATCTTTAGATATTTATTGGTCAAGCTTCCTCACAAAGGTTAGACAGTTGAGGAAAAGTGTTACATGTCTCCGTTCAGATCAAATCAGATCGGATTATATTGTTACTCTAACCACGTGTAAATCCATGGTTACAACCTAAATTGGTTAAGATGAAGCCTACTTCTTTAAAGAGTATGTTACATCTAGCTAAATGTGCGTGAACCCTTTCTTACGTGGCGAGATCGTTTTTAGGGTACTTTTTCGACTAGTTTATCAGCCATGATATTTCTTGAGGTAGCGCTATCAAATTGTATCTCCTTACTAATTTCGAGCGTACAATCATCGAGAGTCTAATGTCCTGATTGTCGCTTGGCTATCAGATGAAATATTGACCTACGTAATCGTTACCACATATATTGTACCAACATAAAGAGCGCTTTAACGGTAGGCTTAAAATCACTACAGAAATTTAGAAGCACAAATTAAAGACCTCCTCCTGTAGATCAATTTCTACCACAACCTATAGAGCAGAGATGAGAAGACACCACCTTGTACAATGCCTTTATTCATCCTGCGCTAGATGAAGTCACTGTCGATACTCTGGAGATACAGGTTTGTCACAAAGATTGCTGTATATGCGTAAATCTCAGGAGTTTTTTTTTAGCGTCACGCGTCACCAGAAAAAAAAACGCTAAAGCATTCTTCTTGCATTTTTCAATAACTGGATAGCAGAAACAATTTCTATAAAAAATAAACCAAGTATTTGAACGGTTTTAGTCTTGAAACGTATATTCAGGGGAAAGAGTACCGAAATTACTAATTACTAATTTTTTCATTGTCATTGGAAAAAAATAATAGTTGTTTTTTTTATAACTTTGGGAAGTTTTCAGACAGAAAGTTCATATTAAAGGCAACAAAAGTTGGCACCAAATTAAAAAGTATATATCTTTCGCAGGTATTAGTAATTTTAGAAAACTAACAATTTTTCCATTTTAAAACGCATGAGTGGTTATTTTGACTTTGTTTAGTATATCTTTTTTAAGTTCTCATTTAAATACAATTTCGCAATCAAATCTTGTTCTTTATGCAAAACTGAAGATAATAAACTGTCTAAGGCAAGTGTGCCACCATTTTCGTTTAAAAACGCGTTTTTGTCGAAAAATTTAACAACTCGTGAGATATATACGCCTCACCAAGTCGATTACTTGGAGGCTTCTTCCAGCGTTGTATTGCATAAGAAATGTGCTTCAAGGAGAAGACGCTTAAGCTATTCGCGTGGGTCTGACTTGCCCTATGTTTGTGAAAACAGTATTTTAAGACTAAATTACGTTAATACTGATTAAGCAAAATTTTAAGAATTTGATTGGGTACTGTTTAGTAAGTGGCCCACTTATTTCGGGGTATTGCGTCCAAAGGGGTGACCCGATCCAATACCCATTATTTTAACATCCACTATTGTAATTTTGGGTCACTAATTTATTTACAAATTGGGNACAAATTGGGTTTGAAATATGCCCTTTTTTGTAAAATTCGGAAATTTGCGTAAATTGATCACTCCTATTCTCCTTAAAGCAGCTACATCAGCAATATATTTTTATACAGGCAGTAGAATTCTCCTTTCTGTGTTGCCAAAGAAGGGGGGCTGAACACCTCTTACAGAGAACACCTTTGTATATTTTTAATGCTTACAGGGTTATATCCTATTTTCTTTTGTCTCTCATTCTTTTGCATATTTTGGAGTTTGACAGCTGAACTACGCCATTTAATTTGCATATGCAACAAAAGTCAGACGCATGATTTAGAAGGTGTTTTTATTTAATAAATTGTGATTAATTGGTTAATATTAAAGTTATAAAGAAAGTTATAGCTCATCGAGTAAAGTGTAGAGTGAAGGAGAA
>NW_016209240.1:0-1966 GCF_001687245.7 Rhagoletis zephyria
GTGGACGACGGCAGGCAATGAGCGGCGGGCGGTAAGCAGCAGTGACGCAAATAATGGCATGGCATGGGCAAAAAGCGGGGGTGGCATTGGGCTCTACATTGTCTAACCACGTCTACCCAAATGATGGACGGTTTGGTAGGAGACAGAGCGAGAGAAGTGGTGCTACTGCTGCTGCTGGTTACCCAGCTACCACGCACAACGCATAATGTGAAAAGTTTTCAGAGCATTTTTTTTTTTTGGGGGGACACATTTTTTTCATATCTTCATTGAAATATTTTTTCATCATTATTTGCCATCAATTCAGCCACCTACATACATACAGTCAAGCAAACAAAACACAGCTACGCGGTCGCGCTTGTCAGTATTCGCAGTTTATCACTTTGTTTGGTTCATAATTGTAAGAGAATAATTTCCATCAGCTTTCACTGGCAATTTATACTTAAAGTTTTTAGCAGTTGTTTGTTAATGTCGCAGCATACGAAATGGCACATTTGCGCTGCAACAACGTCCGGCCAGCCAGCCAGCCAGCCAGCCAGCTAGGCAAGCAAGCGACCGAAGTGAAGTTTAAATATTTGCCATCAACAGAGGATTTGGCCACTTCGGCATATTACTTCGTTTTGGAAATGTTCAAAAAGTGATAGGGCACAAATGAAAACAGCAAACAGCCTGCCTTTCCCACTGGAACATTTTTTTCTTGTATGCAAAAATACTGGACTGTAGTTCCATTTGATTGACTTGAATTGAAGGACCAACTGTTGTACTTATTGGCGCGCGCAAAATAAATGGTCAATCAGCAAAGGCACAGCGGACGCTGAGTACACAAAATGTACCAGCTGTGTTGGAAAATGTGTATGCGTGTATGTATTTTCTATATGTGCACGTACATGTATATAGTCGGCGTACGCAATAACGTTTTGACGATTTTATTTACAAAATTTATTGTCTCCATACCAAATTTTACCTTTTTTTAACATTCAACAGCAAAAAACACAAATTTTTTTTTTTTTTTTTCATACGGTCCTCGGCAAAATGCAATACATTTTCATCGATATTCTCAATTTTGTAATTCGATTTCTTAGACAAAATTTTGAGTACACAGCTTTGTAGTTCATTTTTTAATTTAATTTTAAAAGAGCACTTAAAAGGAGAAAATTATAAGTAAAATTGTAAATGGGGCACGAAAAATTGAGGTACTTAGCGGGCTGGGTAAATAAGCGGGGAGGTACTAAAGAGAGGGATTTTCTTCAGATTATATTCAAAAATTCACGGCGTCCAAAAATGTTGGTTACTTAAGCGGGTTAGGTACTTAAGCGGAGGCGTACTTAAGCGGGTTTCACTGTAATATATTCTAAAGCTGATGTAGCTAAGCGATGCAAAGTTCCCGCATAAAACATCAACGCAAGCATATCAAGCATTATCAAATATTAAAAAAAAAAAAACGTTTTCGGTGTTATCAGCCTATATTTCTTTCGTGGTAATAGTGAAAAGTCGTATAATTCTAGCGCGTTGGTGACTTCAGCTCTCTGACGCAGTTAGTGGGTTAACTTGTTACCAAAGGCCCAAAATAGTGTTCATATCATTAGGCACGCCTAGAGCTTTGTATACTTGGTTGCATGAAAACACACAACTGTTAGCTTTAGTATTTACCTTCCATTCTAACTACTTAGCCTGGTAATCACGAGGGAATAATGAGCGAGCGCTCTCTTGAACAAAGTTCACCAAGAGTAAATTATTCATTTCTATCTCATCTATTTCTAGCCTGAATTGCCCTAATAACGAAAAATCCATGCGTCATTAAAACAGACCTTCTACATTTACATCACAGGTGACGCAGAAATCATTGATAAAATCCGTGGAATTACAATGGGCGACCAGAAAATGAACGTGCGTCAGGCGATTTGGATTATCTATATTTGAAGCAAAAACAAGTAAGAGCAGCGCTGTCTTCGGCTATGCCGAAGGCTTC
>NW_016209241.1:0-1966 GCF_001687245.7 Rhagoletis zephyria
CCAGCCTCTCACGTTTGCGTTGGGAAGTAGGAACTACAACGCAAAGTTCAAGAGGTGGAAGGCGAGAATAGAAGAGTATAACCAGGAATTGATTTACACTCCTGGTAAATCAAATGTTGTGGCAGACGCTCTTTCGAGAATTCCATGCCAGGCAAACCATTTAACAGCATCGTTGGGGCCTAACGATTTATCAACAGAAGCTAGAAGCGAAGAGGGGACAGTTCACAGTGCGGACCGGGATGCGTCNTTTAAACGTTTTTCGAAACCAAATTATTTTTACGGAAGGGAATGCAATGATTTGCGTGGAAAATCCACATCCAGGTTTCACTCGTCACTATGTCAGCTTAGCTATAATTGAAAACACCAACTTAACCGAGGCCTTACAAGAACGTTTAGACCCATCACTTATAAACGGAGTAAAAATTCCACAGAATCATTTACAGCTTCTGCAAGAAGTGTATCTGGAACATTTTATTTTATACAAAATCAGGATAACGCAGAGGGTGATCGAAGATGTTGCCAACGAAGATAGAATTTGTAGGGTAATAGAGGACGAACATAGGAGGGCTCATAGAAACTCGAGGGAAAATAAAGAGCAAATCCTAGAAAAATACTATTTTCCCAAAATGGCGAGCCGGATAAGAAAATTCACCACCATTTGTGAAACCTGCCTCGCAAACAAATATGATAGGCATCCTCCAGTACCGCCGATATAAGACACTCCGGTGCCGAAATACCCGTGCGAGATTGTGCATGTGGACATCTTCGAAATTCAAGGAGAAAAATTTTTATCCTGCATAGATAAATTTTCCAAATTTGCAAAACTTTTCCACATAAAAAACCGAGCATCCGTCACTATTCGCGCCAAGCTAGCTAAACTAGTCCATTACTTTACAACTCCTAAAATGATAGTAACCGATAACGAGAGGGGATTCATGACTCCTTTGGTATGTAACTATATAAGAGGTCTGGGGATTGAACTATATCAGACTCCAGTTCAAAAAAGAGAGGTAAACGGTCAGGTTGAAAAATTCCACTCTACGATTATTGAGATCTATCGATGCATTCAGAAAGAAATTAATAACGCTAGACCTAAAGAATTGGTGTATATTGCAGTCGATCGTTACAACACAACAATACATTCTGTAACGAAAAGGAAGCCCAGTGACATATTTTTCAATAGAACTGAAAGAATTAACTACCAAGGACTGACCGACTTCAAAAACAGGGTTCACAAAGAAATCAGGGAACAAATCAAGAGGAACCAGGAGCTTAGAAATCTCCGGTTGAATAAGAAACGGAAAAGACCTAAGAAGTTTAGGCCAGGAGATGAGGTTTACGTTAGGGA
Source organism: Rhagoletis zephyria (assembly GCF_001687245.7). Taxonomy (NCBI): domain Eukaryota; kingdom Metazoa; phylum Arthropoda; class Insecta; order Diptera; family Tephritidae; genus Rhagoletis; species Rhagoletis zephyria. The sequence goes on from NW_016209241.1 coordinate 1,349, forward strand.
TAAACAGATAAAGGCGAAGCAGAAAGCACTTTACAAAAAGGAAATTGTTGGTAAGGATAATAAAGTGACCTTGGTTACAGACACTGGTAGGAAGATCCATAAGGCACAAATTAAAACTACTTCCAAGTAAAAAAAAAAAAAACAAAAAAAACAGGAGCAAACAACTAATTAAATCAAGCGCACGGCGGGGAAGGCAAAATACAAAAAAACAACAAAAAAAGATTTTTCCGAATGTCGGAAGACAAAATAATAAAAACTATTATAGCACAGACGAAACACAAAGCATGAACGGCTAACTAAAAAAGAGGCAAAAGCTGCCCATAACAAATCACTTAGCCAAGACATAATAACGCTTACAAAAAGAAGCAAATATTGCCGAAAAAAAATAAAAANCAAAAGCTGCCCATGGCAACCACTTAGCCAACACACAATAACGCTTAAAAAAGAGGCAAATATTGCTGACCAAAAAAAAAAATAAATAAATAAAAAAAAATTAACACTAAAATTCTCTTTTGATACCAACTTCTCCACCGCTGGTTTGGTAAAGCCACAGGACCCTAAGAAAGTAGCTCGTAACGGCATACTTGAAATAGAGATACAAAACTGCTCAAAATCTGT
>NW_016209242.1:0-1966 GCF_001687245.7 Rhagoletis zephyria
AAGCGAGGATGCACTCCCAATGGCGGTTGAAAGCCTTAGTGATTCGAATTATTCAAGGAATTCTTTGAAGTTCATATAAACCTCGGTACAGTCTGAGTAAATGTAAAAGTTACCAAAAAGATTTTTTAATAAATATATCCATATATGTATTTATGGAGCTAGCATGTGGCATTTTTTAGTTATTTTTTTCTTACTTGTCGTAGGTACACATTTAAATCCCAACTTATTTAAAAGACCAACTTATAAACGTTCTCTGGTTTTACATATTCATTCCGAACTTTGCTGTTTTAGTTTCCGTTTCATTTTAAATATAAGGTGCAATCCCGTATTCCTCGGACTCAGACTAGTAAAACTGTCAAAAAATAAAAATTCGCTCAGAGCGAGAGAGTAACATTGAAAAGTACGGGATCGCTTTCTAGTAAAAAATGGTAACTTCTGTCAACTTCAACATAACCTCCCAATTTTGGTTGTAAATTTTTGCTTATTTTGTATGTAAACACATTCAGCTCACACATGTAAATAACTAAAAATACTTTCAAATTCATTATAATCCACTTAAACAAGTAATTAAATACTTTGCAACATAAATTAGCAGAGTGCACTTTTCTTTTGTTTACAATTTGGTTGCCAAACACACTACAGCTGATCGTTTGACACATTTACCAGCAAAAAATGCTCGAACTAAAACTGTCAAATTCTGACAGAAAGAGAACCGTATTTACTCTTTTTTGTCCTCTCAATAGTCAGTGAACCGATTACGGGATCGATTTCCAGTAAAATCTGACTGATTCTGACTATTTCTGACTAGTCCGGACTCGTACGGGATCGCAACTATAATTTGAAAAAGTAAACACAGAGTGGTAAGGTTAGCACAGTTTAAAAATTTCGTTTTATATCGTAAACATATTTTTACTGTTAGTGCGCCATCTACTGGAAAAGTTGAAAAGTATTGTCTTTGCTATCGCTACCACCCTGTGTTTACTTTCACAAGCGAATCCGAGGCGAAAAAATAGCACATAAAACCGGAAGCAGAGTAGAAACAGGCGGATATTAACCGTCATCGATTCGCCACTTCGCTGCTAGCTATGTTTGAGTTCCGGTCGCTTAACGAAAAATTTTGCATGTGAAAGCAACAACAAAGTTAGCTAGCATGGATAGGGTTTTTAAGTAAAATTTTTTTAAGTAAAATTTTTTTTTATAAAAATATGGTTCATGGTTTAACCAAAACTATTCAACTCAAACTTTCAATTTCGATACGAAGCTTACAAAAGCCGTCATCGATTCGCCACTTCTCGCTCGCTATATTTGAGTTCCGGTCGCTTAACGAACAATTTTGCATGTGAAAGCAACAACAAAGTTAGCTAGCACGAATAGACGATAGCGAGTTTGGTTGTACCTCATTGAGTTCGTTCGTTTCGCCACTCGCTAACTGTTGGCGAAACGATGACGGCTAATATTTGTTATAGTTATAGTATTTGTTAGTGCCATCCGTTAACGAATGAAACTCGCTTCGAAATTTCATTTTAAAACTGTGGCAAAATTTAAATTAAATAGTTTAAATCGAAACGAGTAATCCTTTGGTAAAAGAGGCCGCGCTTCGGGTATTCGACTCAAGCAAAAAATATACATAGTACTTACACTTATTTGCACGTTCATGATATAACGTTAATCCAATTACATAATATTAAATCATATTTGCATGTACCTGCATTTATCACTTTATTAAAGAATTGTTTATTCCATTTTAATATTTTATAGCATTAAAAGGTCAAAGTATTGGTTACAAATACATAAAATAACAATAAGGTGCTCATAAAATATACGAATATACATATGTATATTATTCGGTAATACATATGTATGTCAGATTAAACATTTTTTTCAGCTACTTTTAATGTGGTTTAATTTTTGGCATAAAATTTTCTATAAACGAAGCTTAGTATGTATAGACAAATAACAAGTAGTT
>NW_016209244.1:0-1966 GCF_001687245.7 Rhagoletis zephyria
AGAAGTATACATATACATTAGACTGCATCACTCCCCATACAAAAAAAAATTGATACTGTTTTTCCATTGGAATTATAAAATCTTTTATATTTTAAGACGTCCACCAAAACATTTCGGAAAAATATTAAGATTTAAGCGAGCTGGACCGACTGGAAAATATCACTAAAAATGGAGTTTTTCATGAATACATATAGTTTCTTAAAGATGTTTTTCGAAAAAATCCCCACAAATGGCAAAGCGGTTCAAGCTTAAAAAATTCTCTTCAATCGGTCCAGCTCGCGCTTAAATCTTAACATTTTTAAGAAATATTTTGGTGGACGTCTTAAAATATAATAAATTGCAGGGATGTGAACCGGATGAAAAATTTGGTCGGTTCGGTTCACCGCTTCGAACCGCTTTTGCGTTCTGGATTGGTTCGTCAAAGCGGTTTGTTTGGTCTTTGAACCGGAGTTTCGGTTCAGTTCAACGGTTCGGAAATCAAAAAATAAATTGAAGTGTTAAGTGTCAAGTGCAATATAGCGCAAGGATATGTGTCCAGTGTCTGCCAAATGAGATGGGTTGCCATTACATTTGATATTATCACATGGTAAACAAACATGGTATTTACATTAGGGTGGTCCAAAAACAGTAAAGTTGGAATTGTAATGCTCTCACCCCTAGGATTGTTCTATATCGATAAAAAGTGTGCCCCTATTTTTTTATTTTGAAATCAAAAGATATTTAGAGGTCATTCAAAGCGCTCAAAAATTTTCCATGTATTTTTATATGGGGAAAATAAATTTTTCGTAGAAAGGGTATAGAATTCTTGAAAGTCATTATTTTTCGATCGGAGAACTCTGGAGAGTTTCAGTAATAACACCCAATTGTTTATTTGACCATTTTTTAATACTAACGATTTTTTACTGGTCGCCCATTGCATTTTTCGGGTTTTTGTTGGTTTTAGCGGATCTATAAATTATAGTTGCAATGAAAAAATGGTTAAATAAACAATTGGGTATTATTATTGGGAATCTCCTGTAGATAAAATACATGAAAAATTTTGGGCGCTTTGATCGACCTCTCATTATTTTTTGATGTCAAAGAAAAAATAAGTGTATATATTTTTTCGGTATAAAACAATCCAATGGGGTGAGAGCATACAAATTCTGTCCTTACTTTTTCACATGCATTTTTGGACAACCCTAATGTACATATCATGATAAAAACATAGTAAGGTAAAACCGTCCTTTCAATTGGGCGGCCATGATTTTTTTTTTGAAGTTTGCCAACATTTTAAAATCATATAAAATTGAGAGTAAAAAAAAAGAATTGTTCAAAGTTGTTGTTGTTTGAGATTGAAAATGAGAATTTGTGTGTGAGTTTGTGTGTAAAACTTTAAAATTACATTGCTTGCAAACGTCAAGAATTTGAAAGATTCCCCTCAGCGGTTCTACTTTCCTATTTTTTTTTTTATCATGGTACATATTACCACATTTAACAAAAAAAATTGTAAAGTTTCCTCTGGGAATCCTCAATTCCGANAACTCCGTTACATAGCCGAACTATATGTTTAATGAATGGTATTTACACAGATACATATACATTGGAAAAAATTACAAGTTATACTTTTTTAAGAAAACATTTATTAATGGAATATTTCAGCGAAAAAGGTCTTCTTTTGATGTACTTCCCAAGAATAGAAGTTATTCCAAATGTTTGCCAGTCAACCGATTTCTTGGCGTGGTTATTGTTGCTGCTGCTTTCGAAAAGAATCGTTCGCAAGGAACAGATGTTGCAACTATATGTGAATATAATTGTGCTTGTTTATACAACACAGGGAACGCAGTTTTCAGCTCCACCCATTCTTCTAATGGGTTCCTACTTCAGGGAGGATACTGGGCTGGATAAAAAGAAAAAAGAAACGTATTTTCTTTATTAAAAAAATTTAATTTTTTCCTTTTCGTGACATATTATAGTGCAGCTGAAA
>NW_016209245.1:0-1966 GCF_001687245.7 Rhagoletis zephyria
CAAGCATGCAGCTATATTACAATGGCGCCCAACGAAATAGCCCACTAGTTCTTTAGTTTTCTCAATACTTTTACTTTTCTTTCTTTTCCCGTAGATTTAAATTTCTCCATACTCTTTCAGTTTTTTTATAACTTTAACTTTTCTCATCGGACATGTTAGGGTTAAGAAGGCAGCACAGTCTAGGGCAACCAGGTTTGTTTGTGTCTGATTAACGAAGCGGGCGGGGTGAACAGTGCAGCCTCGGTATGCCTTAGGGAGTTCAACACGACCGAAAGTGACCTTCGAAGTTTGTATTGGCACATAATGAAAATATCTTTCTTTTAATTTTTATTTTTGATTAGGCATGCTTTTCAAGCTACCATGCGTGTGGTCAAGCACCATGCAAATGTGAGGTTTCTGGCATGTCTGAAATGGGGTAATATTTTTAAAGGGTAAAGGGGACCGTGTGGCAACTGCATTTGGAGGCATTACTCTGGTTGTAGCCGTGCCACACTATGTTGCAAATAAGTGGGGATTAGTTGACCTTACATTGGACTGTGGACTTACGGACAAATACCCTCACGATGACCTCAGTAGGCCAACACCACCCACACACCAAAGCAAAGATAGATATATTCTAAACACCAATTAGATTGAATTCAAATAAATTGTAAGCAGAAGTTAAAGGAGAAAAACAAATTGAAATAAATACAACCATTGGAGAGCACCAAGAATTGAACTTTCTTTTCATTTTCAATTTTATTTACATTATTATTTGCCTTTATTAATTATTTATACGTATAACTATACTTTTTATATTATTTTATCATTTATTTATTTATACTTCATATAACCCACCTTCGTTTATACACTGAAATCTTACATTTGAATTTAAAGTTTTTTTATCCGCGGTCATCGTATTTAAGTCGACGTTTTTATTGAACTTAAAGTGTAACGGTATTTGTTTTTTTTTTTAGACACAGAAGTAAGAAGTAGTCTCTGTGGTTGAATTGCGTCTAACTAAGTTTTGTTTTGTTGAGTCTTTCGGTGAATGGAGGAAATAGAGGTTGAAGAAAAAGTGGTAGGTGGATTAGGCCTTTTCGATTCGACCCGTAGGGTTACTAGGAGTGCGGCGAGGGCTTTGGAAAACCAAATTGTGGGCTCCATATTTACACAAATCGATACGGGCATACCACGACCAGTTGACTTTGTGCCCACAGACTTTTTAAATCGGTGACTGCCCGGGTTTTCGGAACACAGGGGCAGAACATTCCCGGGTTTTCGGAACACAGGGGCAGAACATTCCCAAAATCCCGATCGCGAACGAAGTGGCAGTGACCATCTCTGATAATAGCCTTAGTTTATCTAGATGTCCGATAGGGAGGAGAGAAAAGGGAATGTTTTACCACCCCGTAATTCGGTAGCGGATGCTGCGGGTGCCGCAGGTGGTGAACCAAATTCTGCAGCAACCAGCATAGAACAGCTGAGCCGGATGATGGCAATGATGGCGGAACAAGGAGATATGCTGGCGCAATGTATGAATGAGGTGCGCCACATGCGAGCAAATGTAGCCAACCTCAGTAACCGGATGACGGAAGTGGAGACATCTGCCCAGACAGGCTCTAACTGACCAGCCATGGCCTCCACTCCTGAGACTGGCAATGCGAGAGGAACTGAGACAGAGCGGCACGATTGCTCAAATGGAGCGTGGCACAGCAGCTCCGCTTTTAGTTCGTAATAACCGAAATCTGGATTTTCAGCATGGTCTTCGAGGAACTGCCAATACCACTTCAAGGCGCCGCCGGTTACCAGACAGTGAAAATCCGTGAACAGTTGATAATACGAGATACGCATTTTCTCAACTCGAAATATGAAGCTCTCGACGCTCATTCCCTTGCCGGAACCATGAAATTTGATATGCCATTTTTCGAGGTCGATCTTCTTCCAACGCCTAGAGTCACTTGAGTGTGACGAGCCACCCCCTCTT
>NW_016209247.1:0-1966 GCF_001687245.7 Rhagoletis zephyria
CCGTTGCACGAACTCTGGCTGCCTATCTTCTTCAGCGAAAATCAGCAGACGCGGGCTCCTTAGAAGATTATAGGCATAGAGCCGCAAAGTATTTTTAATAGGAGTACCCCGAGTGTTAAGAATGTCTCCCTTCTAAGAATACTACAAGAAGACATTCCTTTATGCCCTTTTCACCTTTTTCCCCCATGATAGACTTTCGCAAGAACTTTCGCAGTATCAGCACTTTCAACAGTTTTCGTCTAGTTGGCTAATATATTCATAAGTGCCGCTAGTTAGTTTACAATTAACATACCAGCGCATAAAAGCTTCCGTCAACACTACGCTTCTGCTATTCATACGAGTTGAGGCGATACATGAGCGCGACCAGCGTAAAATTGATATTAATGCATACATTATGCAAGAGGTAAATTAATAACCTTTCTCTGCCTCAGCTGTTGCAACATAGTATCAGTAAAACTAACAGCGAACCCAGAAATACAAAAAAGATGACATCAAATTGATTAAAAGCCATCAACAGCATATTGCAACAGGTACTTGCACTCGGCGGTAATTAGCACTGGCGCAACAATGTTGCAAGCATGTTGGGCATTTAAAATTTACGATATCAAAAACTGGAGTGCCCACGCCAGGAATTGTCGAGACTTTGCAAAGCATTTTGCTATTTGAGAGGTTGGGAAAATAAAGTGAAGAGGGAAATTATATATATATCTTTGACAGAAACGATTGTTTATGATATCTAATACGGGTGACAAACGGGTTCGCTTATCTGCATTTATTGCCTTTATTTGCATTAACTCATGCATTTTCCTCTTTCAAATGCGCGTTATGCAAACAAAAAAATTTGGAAATTAAGTCGGTTCAGGGGAATTTTCGATGACAACACTGCGGCCCGTTAATCCGCATTACTGCCATCTGTCAAGGCACAATTTTAATCAGATCAACTACGCCGTTAATCCGGATCAGCGCTGTCGCCTGTCTATACATTTATTGAGGCATTCCTAAAGAAAGAATTCAACAAATTGATTATAAATTTTTGGTGAACCATCTTTTTCTGAGTGAGAAAAAATGTATTTATTATTCCATTGCTGCTTCTTATTTGGCACTACAACCGTTGGTTGCTTTCGACCCAGACCAAAAGCTTCACCAATTTCCTCTCTACTTTGCAAATTCGCCGCAGTTGTTTAACCAAAGGTGGAAAATAGCTACGCCATCGCCATTATCATCAACTCTTTACCCTGCATATATGCAGAGTGATAGCACCTTTCTACTATTTTATAAAGCTTCCTGCATATTTATACACTTTTCTCCAACTATAATTGCTTTATTATTGGTCAACCTTTAAACAAATTTGCCTAGGAAAGCCACAACAACACAAAACACCAAAACTTGTAAATTATGGCCTTTGTCTGCTCATTAATCCTATTGCTCTCGCCTGATCATCAAAACTAATAAGCATGCACCTATATGGAAATAACCAGTTAGTTGCAAATACATATGTATTTACATACATACATACGTCTTCATAGATGNTCATATTCGAGCTCTGCCAGACATAACTTCCAAATGATAATATGAAATTTCGATCTTCCTTTTAATTCTCCTCAATTCGAAAAAGTATTGGCGAAGTGCAGGATATTTAAATAGAAACGCGTTTAAAGAAAACAATCTCCTGCATTACTTGCCAACTAGTTTCAATTTAGCATTTTGTAGCTAGCTACAAGTTATATATTTGATAGAAATCCCTCAAAAACCCAACTACAAGTGGGTTATTTTTTATCAATTGATAATTTTTTCTGCAGGGGAAGAGTGAATCCAATGAGGTTAATATGTATGTACATTCATATGTGTGGGAAAATAATTCTCCTTCTCGAACACAAAGACAAAATCCGAAAGGAAAATTTGCAATGTTTAATTCCTAAATAAAAGCGCATATTAATTATAAATTCCATGTTTGTAAGCGGCTTAG
>NW_016209248.1:0-1966 GCF_001687245.7 Rhagoletis zephyria
AGGTACATTATTCGTATTTAAACCAACAATCATAACAAATTAACAATATTATAGGAAGAATGATAAAAAACCTTAATCCAGAAACATAATTGAACAAATTTAACGATCGCGCTTTAGACCAATCCGAGGTTCCACTGTCACATGGGCACACTACGATCGAGCGCAGCGCAATCCGCTTACAAAGTTAGGAAAGGAAGAGAGCCATACAAATTATTCCGAGCTAAAAAAATCGACGAACTGATGGCTAATGACCAGACCGCACTTAGTATGTAAAATATGAAAATGACAAAGCTTCAACCCGCTGAATGTTAAAAAAGGCAGAGCGTTTAGAAATGATAAGGCCCGAATCCTTGATCAATGATGACAGAGCCGATGGTTTGCCAATTGAGATATTCCACACGCAAGGATCTGGTGTGATTCATAACCAGGGAATGGATTTTGTGGAAATTGTCTTCTTTTCTGCTAAGTTTATTTNATGGTTTGCCAATTGAGATATTCCACACGCAAGGATCTGGTGTGATTCATAACCAGGGAATGGATTTTGTGGAAATTGTCTTCTTTTCTGCTAAGTTTATTTGATTAAGAATGTCCACGATTTAGCTTTCCCTGGTTCCATATATACACATTTGATGTTGCACTTTTTTGCCTTTTTTAAGATATTTGCCTTTTTTGCCTTTTCTACCTTTAATGACCTGATACCTTATTCCTGATAATATGAAAGTTTTAAACGTTCCATATTTAAATTGAGCGCCACTTGTATCAACTCACGCCGAGCGCACGTTTAGTTCATTCAAGGCTTTTCTTCGCGAAAATCGAATGAAAATGCTACCAGAAAACTTCAAAATGCTCCTTGTGGTTTTATTAGTTTACTAAAACTATAGAGATTAAAGTTTTGTGAGTTAAAAACTCGAAAGGAGAAAATAGTCGTAGATTCAAGTACACATTTTTCATATAAAGAAACTAGTTAATAGTTATTCTTTTTTTTACTTGTAAAATAAACATTTCTTACACTTATTTTAGTATTTTTTGATTGTTTTTCGGTTTATGTCTTTTTTAGTGCCTCCTTTTTCCTTTTTTCTTTTCTAGTGCCTTTTCCTGCTTATTTCGTTATCTTACTTTGCTTTTTTTATAGGTTTTTAGATCCAAAAAATCCGTTCCCTGTTCATAACTTAACTCCTATACATAATTGAAATCTTCCAACTAGTAAAAAGTGGAGATTTTGCGAGTGCTGGTAGTAAGGATGCACAAAAAATTTATACTCAAACAAGTAAGAAAGTCTAAGTTCGGCCGAAGCCAAACATTAAATATCCGGCGTACGTATAAAATATAGTTTCTTCACCTTTCCGAAAAATACCGTTACATGGTTAGCAGGGGTGGTTTTAGCCAATTTCAAAAATCTTCGATACTATTTTCAGTTATACTTGATGAGATAAACTTTTACAGCTATAAGTAGGCGGTATCACACCCATTTTCAAAATTTCATAACAATTACCTGGTTTATATGGCACCAAGCACGGTATCGAATGAACTCGTGTCAGTGTAGCTCGCTTGAAATGCAAGTGTTTATATGCAACAAAATAAATGAGTCGATGAAACATGCTTTTAAACAGAGTTCATTCCGATGCAACCCTGTTAATACATGTGTCTATTCTTGAAAATAATAAACATGGAAAAATAAGAATTAAAGACTCAAACAGCCAAGAAAAAAGGATATTAGCTATTAATTTTGTAACAAAGCTTAGCCCAAATGTAATTTCAAGAACTATTTAAATGTTTTACTTCATTTAGAGTTGCATGGAACAACCGTGTGGACAAATCCCGTGTATATATGTATGCACTCTTAACACGATTCAAAAACTCTTAACTCGCATCCAAAATGTGATTTATGGTGCCACGGTTAAAAGTTTCAATTCGAAATAAGAATGAGTTTACATGTGTGTGTCCAAATAACATGGTTTGACTTAGA
>NW_016209249.1:0-1966 GCF_001687245.7 Rhagoletis zephyria
TGAAGTCCGGCTGCAGGCAGCACCTGTGCTCTATTGTCCTGTCTGTCTGGTCTCTTCAGCTGTTTATAACTTTATTTCTTACAGCGAGTGGAGAAAAAGAAAACTAATATTTTTACTGTTAGCTGCAGCAAAATACTTCGTCGGTTTTTTTTTCTACAGCTGGTTTTCGTTGCCACTTTTAAAGCACAATGCTTTGGCGTAACAGAGCAGAAAGCAAAGAGACTAAAATTTAAAATTTACACGCAGCTGCTTTGGTTCCAGTACAGCTCGTGGTATTAAATTTTTTCCAGTCGCCTCCTATTCTCTATGTCTCTATTTAGGTACATAGCTTCAGCTGCAGTAACTACTAAATCCCCATCTAAGTTGTAAACGTGCTCAACACAAATTCTAGGCGCTTACCGTACGCAAACGACTTTGGCTGGGTACACAATCGCTTTGGGCTCTCGCTAGCTTGTCCTTTGCGCGTTCTACTTTTATTTTATTTTAATATTTTTGCATTGTTGTTTCACCTAAATTTTTGTATAGTTACTCTTGGTTCTAGTGCCACAGAAAATTTGGTTGGCCTTAGGCAGCTGGCAAGAGTTATGGCTTTTGTGACCCACTCACCCACGCGCTCGCAGAGGCATGCAAAGAGACTAAGAAATTGTTAAGGTTTTACGTATACATTTTTATATTTACATAGCTATAGGTGTAAACCTAAGGTTACGGCTACATACATTAGGCAGTCAACCAAACTTAGTGGAATGAAATCTGAATATAATTTTACTACTTTTACAATACTTTTAAAAAAAGTTTTCTAAATATAAACCAAATGGAACCATAAACCGCAACATTTTTTATGCATGTAGTCATTTCCTTCCATGAAGGTAATATATTCCATCTATAAACCAAATCCAACTGTAACTACGGGTTTTTCTTGTATCTTGATTCCTGCACAACCTAGCGCATTAATTCATGTTTCATATTGCATTAAGGCTCTAGGAATTATTCCCCCGTGCCTAAAATCAGCCGGACAAAATCCTCCAGAAAAAATCCCCCGTATAAAAATCTCCCCGAACCAAAATCCTCTGGAAAAAATCCCCCCAAACAATATTCCCCCGGACAAAATCACCCGCAGAATAGCCCACAATAGGGGCTCTTGCTATCCGCTTGATTTTTTTTGCAGCAATATTTTATTGAAATAAAGTTTTGAAAGCTCTGAGGAAGTGAAGTGAATTATAGCGAAATTAGCAAAAGTTTTGATTGCCCTTTCAAAACCATTTATGCAGCCCTGTACTGTGTATGTATGCCCATATTTATCAATAATTCGCTTCTGTTTTGGGTCATCTCTGCTTCCCGCTTTAAGCGAATTTAAAGAACATATGTATTTATGCATACAAGTACCTATGTACTTGTACATACATATGTACATATATGTATACATAGATTCTAAGTACATACGCTTGGACTCACTTTTTGCTACTGCTTGTGCGATGCTTAAAAGAAGTAATAAAATATGTAGTCAAAATTAACCGTTTAGGTACCATAGGCCAGAGGTTTTTTTAGAGATGGGGTGCTTTTGTCCGAGAGATTTCTGTTGCGGGAGATTATAACCCTCACTAAGTAGAATTCTCCTTTCCGTGTTTCTGGAAAAGAGGGGCGGAAGTCTTTTTGCGCAGAACTTTTTTCTGCGTAAGCGGCCTTCGGCCGCGCTTAGGGATTATGACCCTCACTAAGTAGAATTCTCCTTTCCGTGTTTCTGGAAAAGAGGGGCGGAAGTCTTTTTGCGCAGAACTTTTTTCTGCGTAAGCGGCCTTCGGCCGCGCTTAGGGATTATGACCCTCACTAAGTAGAATTCCCCTTTCCGTGATGCCGGAAAAGAGGGACGGAAGGCTTTTTGCGCAGATCATATTTCTGCGTAGGCGGCCATCGGCCGCTCTTAGGGATTATAACCCTCACTAATAGAATTCTCCTTTCCGTGATGCCC
>NW_016209250.1:0-1966 GCF_001687245.7 Rhagoletis zephyria
CTCTCTCTCTCTCTCTCTCTCTCTCTCTCTCAAATAATTAAGCGGATCTTAACCGAGCACCAATTGGCAATACCTCAACAATTTGCTGTTAATTGATAAAATATCGTAATTGGAAGCAGTGCTGATGGAAGAGGAGATGATCAAGTTAATCCTCCTCATTGCAGTCAATCGAGACTTTTATATCAAAATATTAGTCAGATTTGAGAAGCAGATTTAATTTGGAGATCGTCACTAAAGTACGTTGGTACTGCAGTGTTCAAAATGTGTGAGTTTGCCGTGCCAGAAATGTGTCGTCTGCCCACTAACACTACCTAACACTTTTGATAGGGCCAATTAGCAGTGAGATTAAGATCAGCACCGATTTCTGCCAACTTTAGTGTACGCTAGCCCCAAACCAATTTCTTTAGTACATCTTTGACTAAACTGCTGCTTTACACTTCAAAGCAAGTGCTGTACTTAGAGGGTCAGCAATAAACGATTGCGATTTCAATTGATTGATTGACTGATTGATTAAGAAAACAAAAAGAAAGCTTGGCACCCGAGCACTCAACAGGTGATGATGACTAATTGGCGGCGGCGGCGGCAAAAATAGCAATGTTAAAGGATGGCTAATTGAGCAACACACTAAAACATTGTGCTTGAATCAATTAATTAATAATTGCCGCTGATATCGCCCTTGCGCTCACACACACATTCATTCAAAGAGAAAAAAACTGAGAGCTGACAATGACTTTATCATCATCATCATCCACTGTGATTGTCACCAAGGGGAGAAAATTGAAAAGTTGAAAAATTGAAACAATTAAAAACGCGTGTCACGACATTCGGGCATTTGTGTGTGCCTGTGTGTGTGTGTGGTCGCCAGCAAAGCAACCAAAGGTAATCAGCATTTGACCATCAGCAGCAGCAGCAGCAACCGTTGTACGGCAGTGTCACAGCAGCACAGNTGATCACTCAGGTGACAACTTCACTTCACTTCACTTCACTTCACTCACAGGCTATCGATTGAAAAGGTTGTTCAGGTGTTTTCAACTTTCACTTTGCTGTTTGTGTGTGTGTTAGCGTGTGATCGTGCTGTGCAGTGTGTGACCGGGGCAAGAGTACTCGATTGCACTCACTGAGCAACAGTTGCTGCTGCCGTACAATAAATGTTGTGCCCATAGCTCACCATAGCCGGTGACATTGACATCGCTACTGCTGCTGCTGCTGCTGCTGCTGAAGTGATTTTCCAAAGAAGAAGAAGAAGATGATGAAGTGATTCGCTTTTGCTAATTTTTTTTATTTGTCTGTCTGTCTGTCTGTTTCAGTGCATCGCTGCTGCTGCTGTTTCATTGTTTGTTTGCTTTGTCTTTTAGCGAGATTTTTTTTCTGTGTTGCCTTGTTTCGGTGGCTTTCAAGCGAAACACTGCTGCTGCTTTCTATTTATCTGACAAGCTGGTCGTCTCCGGCCAATTGGCCACGTTTGTCAACGGGCAGCAGCAGCAGCAGCAGCACAATCAGTAGTAGGCATTTAAATTAATAGGTAAAAGAAGTGTATAGTTTCAATTGAAACAATCTCTTCTCCCGACGTTGACCAAAGTTGCCTCTCCCCTCCCTTTTTCCCCCATTTCCAATCAATCAGGTAGAACACAGCAACAGCAGCAGCAGCAGCAGCATCAGAGGCGGCAGCAGCATCAAACCGTGATTTTTGCTTATCAAATCGAAAACAAGAGTACTTAGAAAGAGAGGAAAGAAAATTGAAAAGTTGGTCAGCTGAGGAGAAAAGTCTCTTTTCCTGATTGATTGATTAGTTTCTTGCTCCTCTCTTTCTAATTTCATCAAATTTTTTTAATAATTTCAACAGCTTTTCAAGGACGGGAAAAAGCTTTTTTCTGCTGCTGCTGCAGCGTAGCACCAGAAGTACTTTTGGTGCTAAAAGCGCCTTGCATTTACTTTTGGCAATAGCCATTTTGTGTGTCAGTGTTTA
>NW_016209251.1:0-1966 GCF_001687245.7 Rhagoletis zephyria
AATAATGCTGGGGTGACAGTCCTTGGTCCTGATATTTACTAAAGTAAGTATTAAGGATTAGAGATATGAACGTTCCCACGACACTCGAGTATATGTACGTAACCGGAACGATCCAGATTGATATCTTGCCAAGAACTGTCACTCCAACACCATTCCCTACAAGCTCTTTACTAAAGATTAGACATGGATTAGAGACATGTACCACAGAACAGTGGTAAGAGTTTTTACTTTTTGAATTTTGATTTGTGGCGTTACTGCAGAGGACCATCGATATATATGTATATGGAACAAAGCATATATTTATGTACATAAGTATGTATGTTTGGTTTTTATTCTAACTTTTTTCATCTAACAGAACCGCTGCCCGAGCGCCCATTAGAAGGACCTGGAGCTAAAGTAGACATATCCATACCTACGGAGTGTTTAGGTAGTGTGGCGGACTTTGTTAATGACTCCATCGGCTACCCAGACACAGAAACACTCAATGATAATGCTCATCGTGTAGATAGTGTTCCAGATCACAATCGAGATTATTATACGAAAGTTCCGTTCTTTAGTAAGGATATGAATGGTACGGCTCCAAAACCACCACCACGAGCGCAACGAATCGCACGTAAACAAAACTTACAAAACCGCCAACAACAACAGTTGCAACTACAAAATCAACAACCACAAATTAACAACGAAGCTGACACAGCGGAGCCTGTTGATGGTACCAAAAAGAATCACGGCCACGAAAAAGGTGATGTACCAAATTTGCAACAAAATTGCCATTTGTCTGTTAGTAATACTATGTCGGCACATAATATACCAGAATTAAGCGACTTGCTTGAGTTTAATAGTAGTAATCACTCAACTGCTAAATCGGAGGAGCTGAACAGGATCCCCATGCTTACGCTTCTGGATTCCAACATCGCCAACGCATCAGGTGAACTTAAAGACGCGCCAATCGTCGCTTCGACATCGAATGCTGCGGCGACGTTGTCGTCAGAAATTGGTTCTGGCGGTAGTCTGCCCCTTATCACTGAACTCAATTTGAGCACCAACAGTAGTGTAGCTTTGAATGGTGTGGGAAATAACTTTAGTTCAAATCAATTGTCACGGCAAATTACAACACCATCGCCAAATGCTCTAAGCGACGATAGTCACTGCAGTAGTCTAAGCAATGATAGCTTTGACGATGATGGCCAAAATGAATATAACGGTATAAACATGTCAGATGTTGGTAATGTTGATGCAGAATTAGATGGAAACTCAGGTGATCAAAGTTTGCCATGTCTAAGTGTTTTTGGACGACAGAGTCCAGGCAATGACTCGAGCTTGACTACTGTAACATGCACCAGTGGGGACAATAGCTTTGAATTCAGTTTGAATGATTCGAGTTCGACTTCTACAACCGACCCCACAGCTCAATGGAAATAAGATGTTTCGTATGCTGCGGCACGCATGTTAAAAATAAGATAAAAGCTAGTATAAGCATGTATGTATTCCAAATGATTTGCATAATTTAACATATGTTAAAGTTTACAAGGGTTTCCCTAATGATATAAAACATATAACATTAGATATTTAAAAGGGATCAAGCACGGCAAATCACAGTGGATTGTATATAATGTGAGAGTTTTTAAAATTTAACTGACAACGGAAGTCTAAACAGCTTCTGAATGATATAAGAAATGTAAATTGTAAAATATACCAAGTATTTTTAAACAAAGATGATCCTTGTAATGCGTTTCATCCCTTGTTTTTTTCATGTTTAAAAAATACAAAGTATTTTCTACGATTACTATTTAAACACATTAAGAATAAAAACAAAATTGTTCTAGTTAAAAAGGCAGTAGTGTATATCATTCAAATGTGAGATTGAGTTGAACTATTTTTATCAACCATATTATGTAAAAATTCCCGTAATAAACATAAATAAATGCTATAGGTTATATTAGTGTTAACAAAAATAAAAATAAAA
>NW_016209252.1:0-1966 GCF_001687245.7 Rhagoletis zephyria
AAGTTAATAAAATATGTCATAACTGAAAGATAATAAGTTCCGCTTTATGCGTAAGTAAGCCGTATTCTTGTTCTTGTTCTTGTTCTTCTTATATGCTACTCTCCCACTCACTTGTCACTTTGCACGCCGTCACAGTCATTTCCATGGCCATCAATTACATTGCCACTTGCATTTTCCGCTTTTCTGCTTTTAACATCCGAGTTGTTGCACCCCCACCCCCATCTACTTAAATAAATTTCATCGTCCTTTTAGTGTCCATCAAAAGGGTCTGTTTAAATTTAGCAACGTCGGTTATCACTGACCGCAACCACATTCACGAAACTACACAGAAATATTGAAGGTATTTTAAATGTACTGCGTACAAGTTAAATGCCAACAAATTTACATATGTACATCCATATATACATAAAGAAGTGCCTGCATAATATTAACCATTTCACTTATTACTAAATACCGCAGACTTTCTTATTTTATCTTTTGTATTTTACGTAGGTGTCAGCTTGCCCTTAGATCGTGGTGGGAGTTAGTTAGACTGCCAACTGCCAAGGCACATACAACCGTAAAACAAGGTTCTTCCATATACTTATGTACATATGTATGTACAGTTAGGGCCGTCGACAGGAAACTCTATGTAGGGGTTTTTTAACGTGCAACAGCCTATCACGAAGGAGTAGTTTCCAGCGGAAATATTGAAAAATATTTGTTCCTATATTGAATTAAATTTTTTTTATTAAAATGTTAATTATAAATTTAAAATAAGCTGATATAATTCAAAATCAGATAACAAACTCAACAAAATCATAAGTCTGTCATTATTTTGTGATCAATTAGCCCCTTTTATGTATATTTTCTGATATTTCAGGTCCCTTGAAAATCCCGGGCCCGGTTGGCAAAAAAGTTTATCTGGGGAAATATTTTTGTTCAATCAGCCTAAAGTTGCTTGTCCTTAAGTCATACAGAAAAATTTAGACAGTCACTGAACATCAACAACCTTAAAAGCAATGGCATTTCACGATGAGTAAAAGCTTATGGAGCACTTTTCCAGCTACCAAGCACTATGTGAAATCTTAGACATTCTGAAGGCCGTTTCACGAAACCTCGCCGGTAACGGAGAAAATTAATGTACATAGCTACCTCAATACGCAGATGGATCGGAGTACTGCTATGAACCAGGCTGGCAGAGTTAACAGTAGGAGCTTCAGTTGAAGTGTGAGTTTACTGCCCTTTCTGTTATGGATATGGATATGTCAAGGACATGTGGACGATAATGTAATAACAGCAAAAGGAAAATACATAATTTTCATTGATTTACGAATAGATAGTCCGTAATGGTGGATATGAAAATCAAGTCTGTCAAACCCGGCTCAATCCAACATCTAAAAACAAAAAAAAAAACTACTATAACAGCGGTCGCCCCTCGGCAGGAAATGGCAAACCACCAACTGTATTTCGGCCATGAAAAACAGCTTCTCATAAAAATACAATCGCCGTTCGGAGTCGGCGTAAAAATGTAGGTCCCTCCCCTTTGTGTGCGAACATCAAGGCGCACGCCACAAATCGGAGGAGAAGCTGAGAGAAGTGAACTAGAGTGAGCGTGATGGTCTTCGATTTAGCTCAACATTTCGCAAACAGTTTTCATAATAAAACTGACAGAAATTAACTTAAAATTTTTGTTCGTAAAAATTGTGGGCGTCCAGTTGGATTAAAAAAATTTCTTATTAGTTCCCAATTTCTTGATCTACTTAATAAAAAAATATAACAGAACTTTTACAAATCCGCAATATTAGCCCTACTGGGAATTTTATTTTACTTTATTAATAAACTTGCATTTGAATTTGACCGAGAAAAAATTTTGTGTTTTCGCTTTTTGGAGGAATTTCAAAAGTTCATAACTTCTAAACGCTTTGAGACTATCTCGAGGAAAATATTTTTATAAAACTAGTAATTTTTAGGCAAAAAAAAAAAA
>NW_016209253.1:0-1966 GCF_001687245.7 Rhagoletis zephyria
CGCAGAGTTGACTGATAGGTTGGGGAGTGTAGAATCGCGTAGAGAAATAGGTACGTTTAAGGAAATGAAACAGCGGACGAACTAGCGAGGTGCGGTTCCGCGCTCGATCCCTCGCAATGGCTTTGGGGGGCCTCGTTCAGGAAGATCAAGGACAGAATTGCAAATATTCATAATTCGAAGGCTATACCGATGTGGAACCGTACAGCATCGTAAAGGATTACCTGGCAATTGTGAGTATCCTATGACCCACTTAAAACCAGGACTCTTTTGGGAATGAGCAAATAAAATACCTTAAACCTATACCTGAGTGACAATACATTTAAACCAATCAATCCAGAGGGCTACGCATGCTAGGAGTCTGGAATTTACCCCAAGAATTTCCTGAGCAAATACGGCAATAGGCAAATAATTTCAAGGCAAGGACTAGTACCTGCAAATAGGAACACTCTACCCTCACCGGATTCTGAATTAGCCCCAGATATGGCAGGTTTAATTGAGAAGACGAGGTGAAAAATAGCAGAGACAAAGGAGCTAAAAAGATGTATGACCCAGAGGTTAAGCGAAATTTTATGGAAGATTAGAATCTCAAACAGTCTTAAAGAGGACAAATCCAACAATATTAAGGTAAATAAAATCCTATTAATGAGTCATTCATGTGATAATCGATTAAGATTTACTAGTGCGGTTTCAGGTGTGATGGAACTTTGTTAAGGAAATCATTAATTTACTAAGTTTTTTTTGGTTTCCCACCGAGGCAGTTAACTCTGCTATTAGATTTAAAGTGGATAAGGAAATTACACAAAATTAACTATTTGATAGCAAAATTTTGACGAATTTTAATGAATTTCCATCAACCGCTTTTCGGCCAGACAAAAATGGAAATCAGTTGCGGCAAAGAAAAAGTACACATGATGACGTGGAAAGGTGAAAGTGTCTACTCAAACAGTTGGCCATCTCAGAGAAAGCATCAGTGTTGCGGTCTACATTTGCACTGACAGCCAGGCAGTTATTAAATTTCTGGAAAAAAAAGTCATTACCTTCCCATGGAGATGGGTAAGAGAAAAAGTTTAAATTTCTTAAAAATTGTGTTTGTTTTTAATGATTTATTTTTTATTTCTATTTTTTTAGTTTTGAATATATCCATACATACATATGTTCATATATGTACATGTGTATACTTACATGCTGACTTACTGTATAATTAGTATTCACATGACGTAGTAATCGACATAATCGTAAATATTTGTGCTTCTTTATTCGTTGCTCCAATCTCGTGCAATCGTTCAATAATACCACAAATAGATTACCTAAGTAAATACTAGGTATACCAAAATAAAAGTATAAGTGCGTAAGCATGCTTGCTAATTGAAGAAACACGTCACACGAATGTCACAAAAGCTTAAGTACATATTGGTAGCTAATACCAAGTGCAAGTGCCTAACGCAAAATATGAAGAAAAAAATGGGTATTATAAAAAAAATTGTAACCTATAAAGCTGCAGAGAAAGAAATCTTTACATTATTTGTTTGCTGAACGAATTTGAAAAAAATAAATACCTGTAAATGGCGCACATAATATTGACCATTAAGTCTAAGAAACAACTTTTTCGAGTAACATCTTTATTAGTAATTTTTTTGTGGCCATGTAATTACGCTAAGTGGCTTTAAACCGAAATACACTCGGAGGTTTGACATTGCCTGCCGAGGGGCGACCGCTATTAGAAAAAAAATTTTGTTTTTAATTTTTTGATGTTGGTTTGAACCGGGCTTGAACTCAGGCCCTGCTGAATGGTAGCGCGCACTGCAAACCGCTAAACCACAGCGGCCGCCGAACACATTAATACAATGTTCAGACATGCACTTTAATTAAGGCAATACAGTTTTAGGTAAATTGAATTCCCGATTTTGTTATTGACATTCAATCAACTCAGTTCACGCAATTGGCATATGAAAGCGGAAAATTTTTG
>NW_016209254.1:0-1966 GCF_001687245.7 Rhagoletis zephyria
TAAGGAGCTTGACCCCGTAAAACCAGCCTTCGCCGTCAAATGTAGGCATGGGTTTGTCCGGCTCTTCATGCATTTGCCTGATCATTAGACTCAATAGCTCACCCTCTACAGATTTCCACTTTTCAGTGGTCATCTTGCCATAGGGATCACTATGATCCAGCAGCGCGACAGTCAGGTGCTGCTCGGCTACCTCACTTAATCCTACAGAATCTGGGATCCCATCTATATCTTCGCCGTTCTTAGCTTGCGCGCTGCTCTTTAACAAAGCCGCCTTCGAAGTCGACGGATCATTGTCGTCGCGGTTTTCCCGCCTTACGGCCTTGTGAAGTGGTTTATCGTCTATCGTATCATTTTTCGCAAGGCGCTTCCTTTCAAACTCGCCACTAGCGTGCTTCTCCTCTATACTGTTAGGGTATCTCCGATTTGTTGTAGCATAATGTTCTCTATCGAACTGTGCACGTTCTGACCTTACCGTCTCTCTTGCCCACGCTAAGCGCTCCTTCTCACGGCTTGTCAGGTAAACCACGGCTCCAAAGCGCTTGATTATGCGCAGTGCCGCTTTATATTGCGATAGAGCTTTCTTCCGCTCTCTTTTCCGCGCCTTTTTGGCCTCTGCTCTCTCCGCTTCTTTGCTAGGGCTTGCTAAATGCTCCCTCTCTCCTGCCGAGCTCTCATCACTGTTGGAGTCGTAACCCTCTCTTCTCCTAAGAGCTTTAACGAGCAACTTCCATTCATCTTCATTATTTTCGTCATTTATGTTTTTGTTTTTATTTGTATTCATCTTGGTCGTACGACCACCTGCCCGACGAGGCGGGCCCAGTGGTCAAAAAATTTTGTGGGGAAATATATAGTCCACCGCAGTAGCGCCCCTTGCCACGGTAAGGCCACCGTTACTCCCTGAGGCGGCCCNGGAAATTAGACCCCCCTGGCTGCAAATCGTCCAATAGGCACGGTAACGCGTAACACCCTGGATTAGGGGGTTGGCAGTTCTTGGTCGCTGTTCGCCAGCAGCCCTAAGCTGGAAAAGGGGTAGCGCAGAAGCTGCAAAAGCGGCTGCAAAGCGGCTGCGTTACCCCAGGCCAGGGAAGGACTGATTGGTGATTCAGTTAAGCCTCCACACCAACGGCAAGGTGCCTGCCCCAGCGGAGGAAAACAAATGTACAAGTTGACTCGAATTGGGTAAAAATTAACCCTAATAATATTTTATGACTAAGTTTTGATGACAAAAATGTGGAAATCCGAGAACTGTTTTGTCCCTCAATAGCATGTTTCAAGCTATAAATGTTGGTATAAAAACACTTTTCCCTTACAAAGCATCAGACTTAGTTAAAGTAAACTATATAAAAAGTTGGTAAAAAACTTTTATGTGATTGAAAAATAATCAAAAACTTCAAAAAATTTACGTGGACAAACTAAATTAAAATTAAATTAATTAAACCCTTCTTGGGCTGTAATTTCAGAAAAGTAATTTTGAATTGACATTACGTATACGTACCGCACACACCACTTTGTAATGGATTAGTGGTGTTTTGGCCGCTGGGGAAAATTATTATTTTTGTTTTTGTTTTTTAAGTGGCTGCCAAATTGTGGACAAATGACGCTTACGACAAAATTTTACTAAAGAAAATCCTTCATAAACTCAAAGCTAATTAATATTAAACATTAAAAATTAGATAATTTAAGAATTTTTTGAACTAGTAACATTTTCAGCGACTTTGGAGAATATCTATTTTCGCGTTTTTGAGAAATTGCATTCCAAACTTCAATCGCGATGTCCCACAACCTGCCGACCAATCAACATACGACAATCTTTTACCCAGGCGACGATACGAGCTGCCACATTCAAAAATGTGTATATTATTCATCGTTTTTATCGTTGCTTTTCTCATCACTACGCTATCGTCGTTCATAGCTTGAGATCCATCAAAGAGTTTGAAAAGTTTGCTGAGGAGTAAGACTTCCCATG
>NW_016209255.1:0-1966 GCF_001687245.7 Rhagoletis zephyria
GTGAAATGGTTAGACTAAAGTGCCGCTTCCAAAAAGAAATCGAAACGGGAGTTTGTACTTAAAATTACTGCCATATTAGGAAATTAAAGAACTGTGGGAGTAGACATCTCAAAAGGTAAATCTTTTGTTGTCAATATAGTAACTGCAGACTTTTAAATTATCGTTATAAATGCATCTTATTACTTACCTGAAGTTTATATGCGCCTGCCAGGCATCCTCTGCATCAAACGTTAAGCCACAAGCTGGACAAATGTATGCAATCAAGGCGCGACTCTCATGTTCCCATAGGGCAATTTCGCGTGCTGTGGGTGCACCATTACTACTTTTAGCATTTCCACTGTTACTGGCATCTTTTTCCTTATGCAGCATAATATGCGATATCATTAAAAACATGCTGTGCTCTTCGAATGGACACAACTTGCAATGGTACACTTTGTGTGGCAAATGTGTAAAGTGATGCTGCTGTAATGTCTTCAGTGTGCAACGTGTAAATACTTTACGGCAGCTAAAGCATTCGAATTCGTTGTTGGGACGTCGCCTAAAATTCCAATTTTTTTGATCTCCTAGCTGATGCGCCGACACAATGTGCCGTCGCCAGTGTGGATGTGAATCGTGACGCTCCCCACATTGGGGACATGTGAAGTAGATGTAGTGATTTTCATGTTCTGCTGATGCATTGTGTGGCAAGACCTCGTTAAGGTCACATACTGGTTCTATTTTGCACAATGCCAATAGCTCATCCTCACAATCACTATAATCTGCTGTAGCTGCGTTGTGGATTGATTGTTGTTTTTCATTTATTTGTTTTCCATTCTCTTGCAGAACTTCAATAAAATCTACTTCAGGCTCCTTCTTACACTCTACTTTTAGCTCTATGGGCCGAGGTAGCGCGATGTTCTTATCAACATCAATTTCGCACAGAAACTCAAATTGTGGCTCTGAAACAGCAGATATAGTCGATGAACCCTCATCATCGCTATCGTTAATCACAAGCACACCACTATTGTCTGTACAATAACCACTTGTTTTGGGGCTTGCAAATGCTGTAATAAAAATGTTTACATAGCTTTGGAAACATTAATTTATAATAAAACTACATTTTACTCACTCTTTTTCGGTAGTGTGCATGGCAAGAATGAATAGAAACGCAATGATACATCTGTCGCCGCGCCATTGCTTGGCTCCGCTTCACCAGACGCAATCGATTGCATTGTATCCGTATGTTAAGTAATTACTTTAATTGTTACGAAAAGTAATTATTGGTCGATAAATAATCCTAAATATTAGTAAGATTCACTAAAATATTTACACAAACGCGAATGCAAGACAATAGGAGCATCACAATACTTTTGGAAAAACGAAAAATAAAAGATTGACTTGACACACACTCCGAAAATGTAGAGTTGCTAATTAAATGTTCTAATTAGATTGCGTCGTTGCCATACCTTTACATGCAACAAGTTTAATTTACCAAAGAACGTAGCACGTACATAACGTTCGTAACGTCATTACGTTCTTTGTTTCTGCCGACTTACGCCTGTTCCCTTTGTTAGATCATTTACGTTCTTTGCATATATATATATTCAAACTTTTCTTGCGAGAAATAAACATACAATTTTATTTATTTTATTTATTTATTTATTACAGTCATTTTACCTATATACATTCACGTATATACATTTGAATTATGTATTGCAATATATAATAAAAGTTGAGTTAAATTTAATGCTTAAAATAAGTTGACCTGTTACACTTTTCCTTCTAAGCTATATAATAGTATGTATATTTAACTAAGATAGCATATTCTAGATGCTGTTGGAATGGACGGGATTCCAAGCAGTACCGTAAATATATCACGTAGGATATGCGGTCTAAGAGTGTAATTTCCATAGCCGCCACAACTGAGCGGTTAGAAAAGACTTGTTTCCAAGCCGCTTCTTACAAACTTCTCTACCGGCAGGCGCTC
>NW_016209256.1:0-1966 GCF_001687245.7 Rhagoletis zephyria
CTCTGAAGGAGAACTGTTGCGTCCTGTTGTTAAACTGTCGCTCTTGCCATCGAAGACAGATCTTTTTTCTAATTAATTATTTATTGTAAGCAATTGTGTCTCATTTAGGAGTTAAATTTAGAACAGTCGTTCAAGGCGGCCGGCATGTTCGCGTCTAATAGGCACTTTGTAAGTTGTATACCTAAGCTTTTATGAAACTAATTCATAAGCGCCTAATAGGCATTGGCAAGGTATCATATTTGACAATTTTTCTTTTTTAAAATTTGGAATTATGAAAACGAATTCGAGCTTATTGGACGTGAGTTCTCTTCCGCAATAATTTCCTGATTTTTTCAACCAACAACCGCTTTAACCATGATAAAAACATAGCAAGGTAGAACTGTTCTCTCAATTTGTCGGCCATGATTTTTTTTTTAAGTTTGCCAACATTTTAAAATCATATAAAAGTGAAAATAAAAAGTTGAAATTGTTCGAAATTTTTGTTGCTTGAGATTGAGAATGAAAATGTGTGTGTGAGTTTGTGAGTAAATTTAAAAATTAAATTGTTTGGAAACGTCAAGAATTTTAAAAGTGACTCTCAGCGGTTCTACCTTACTATGTTTTTATCATGGCTTTAACCGCTTACACATACATACAAAAGACTAACAACACTTACATATCGGGCCCTAACCGCCAAAGTAACGTAAGCGACATTTTTTTTTTTAATTTTGTATTTGATGCGGAAATTCATCTAGATGCTCTATGAATATTTCTGCATTCAAAACCAAATTTTGAAGAAAAGGTCGCTTTCGGTATTTGTCAATGTTATTGTGGCTTATTAACATTTTGTTTTAATATTTATACCCGAGCGCACTTGTGCACAAGGGTATATTAACTTTGTTCGCATAACGGTTGTTTGTATCAGCTAAAACGAATCGAGATATGGACAAATGTATAAATAAATGTTCAGAATGAAAAGAGAAATCGACTTAGCCATGTCTGTCTGTCCGTCCGTCCGTCCGTCTGCCCGTGTACACGATAACTCGAGCAAATATTGAGATATCTCAACGATGTAAGATGTAAGAAACGCGCTAAAGTTCGGACGTGTTTTTTACAGCTTTGCTATTTTTGGCTTTTTCTGCATTCAAAGTGAATTTTGTACATATCTATTAATGTGGTAAAAATTAAATAATGAGGCAGTGACTCTTGATGACATTAATTAGATTGAATTTCTTTCGGCATTTAACAATAATAATAATATTAGCAATCAGGGTTCGGATTTGCCTCATTTTAGCCCCTCGCTCGCTCGTTAATTTGCTCTGAGCTAGCGCAACTCACGAGCAACAAGCGAGGCTGTTTGCAAACGAGCACTCGTTAAGTACGAGCGCACGCGCTGAGCAGCCAGCGAGCGAGTAAGCAAACGAAGGCAGCGCAAGAGTAGAGCGGCAAGCAAACGAGGGCCTCATTAGCTCTGCCCTCGCGAGGGCGTCGTTGCGAGCGAGGCACTCATTTGCAGCAGCAGACGAGCGAGGCGAGTAAACGAGCGAGAAAAATGAGGCAAGCAGATTAGACAGGCAACGCGTTGTTTGGTCGGCAAAAATGTATGGGATAAAAATTGCAGCAACTAAGAATTTCGAGTAAAGGATTGTATGCACACATGCAGATATGTATATACATACATATGTATATACACGTATGTTTGTATATAATTATGTATATATTCTCATGCACAGAAGAATAGATTCGTGCTATTTTGACCAGTTTTATCTACTAGGTAGGCACATATGTGCATACATATCTATGAAGGTATAATGTTTTTAATGTTCAATAATTTCTTATAAAATTTCAACTTATACACTTAGGTCTCTTTTTATGCGGATCTTTTTTATGCGGACTTGAATTTATGCGGTTTTTCCAAAACACCTTTTTCGCTGTAGTGATTTTGCTTTTTTGAGAGCTTTTATTACTTTTTTTCAATATGTAAGGG
>NW_016209257.1:0-1966 GCF_001687245.7 Rhagoletis zephyria
AGTGGAGTCTTCGACGATTTGCGAAAATATAGACCCATTCCCAAGCTGTCGATTACTTCCAAATTATTCGAAGCTATAATTGCAGAGCACGAAATATTTTCTGTTTTTTTTCAGAAATATCCAGAATATTTTTCAGAGCGACGTAAAGTTTAATTTCTTCCAACGAAAATGGTTTTGTATCAGGCAGGTCCACAGTCTCTAGCCTGGCCGTTTTCAGTGAATATTGCATTAAAAAATTTTCGTCCGAAATTTAGATTACATCTAAACATATTTCTCCACAGCTTTTAACACGGTGGCACATAAAATTCTTTTATCTAAATTGGCCTCTTTTAGTTTTCCTTCAATGGTTGGAATCAAATCTAAGTGAAAGGCTTTGTCTTGTTACGATTGAGGGTGAATCTTCTACTCCCGTCATTTCCACATCAGGCGTACTTTAAGGAAGTGTTTTAGGCCCTCAGCCAGTGTTGCCATTTTGATGCTTTTGGGGCTAGAATTTGCTTATAGCCCCTAGCTCTTTTTTAGCTCTTTTATATTTGAAACTAACTAATAAATTCGTAATGTATCTACTTTTCTCTTTACGAGTTTTAGGCTCAGTATATTTGTTTAGAATGAAAACTGTATGTGCCTATGTACTCAAACAAAAAAAAATATTTTTTTCTGGCAACACTGCCACCCACAATTCGTCCTATTAACTTGAAATTTTTACCACAATAAGAAACATGAACGATGTAGTTAAGCTTCAGGCTAATCTCAATGAATTTGTCTGTTGGTGTACTAATTTCTGCATATCTTTAAATATTAAAAAAAAATGTTTTCAACCCACTTACCATAAATCTCCTAAAACTCTGCAGTTGTCCTATAATATCTCTAGTAATGTCTTTCAGCCTGGGGATGAGATTAAAGTCCTTGGAGTAACTTTTTCAAGTCACATCACGCTTATTTTTCAAAATCCTACACTCAGAGAAGGAATCAAGTTTTTCGTACTCAATTCTGGCATTTCCGAACTTAAAATCGGACTAAGATTGAAAATACTAAAATAGAGAACACAAATCTTATATTTAGTATGATATTTTTGAGTACCAAATACTGAAATTAAGATCATGCAAACTTAAAAAATTAATTGTATATCATTCAGTTTTCACGCGTCTTTTTGTGAAAATATTGGGGTGTATTCTTCNATGGAGCACGGATAGACGATAGCGAGTTTGGTTCTACCTCATTGAGTTCGTTCCTTTCGTCACTCGCTAACTGATGGCGAATCGATGACGGCTAATGTTTCTTAAAATAAAATACTTGTACTCATAATAAAGAAGCATCATACTTGATGTGAGTACGAAATTCTTATTTCAATAATGAAATATTTTGATTCCATATACTTAAATCGAGTTAGTTTTTTCCTATTTTTAGGCCGACATTTTTCCCTCGGTGTATTATGCAAAGTTATGAGATCCTTATAAAATTAAATTATTGTTTGGTAAGAAAAGCCAAATTAATTAAATAAGTTGCTTAATTTTTACGGAATTTGGTAAATTTTTATTGACGATTTTGGTAAATTTTATTTTTCGGCCGCGGCAATACTGGCCGTGAGCGCGCTCCAAGCATTCCAAGACATATTTTTTTTTCAATTTGAAATGGCCTTAATCCCATGCGCACCGAAATGGGGTTTAACTCAGTCAAATTAGTTCTTTACATTTGATTGAGGAACTATGTAGGACAAACAGAGTTCAATCGTATTGAAAACTTGTAGACTAAGCGCCACTACTTTTTATCACTTTTAAAAGCTTTTATTCAATTTTCTTTGTATGTATGTATGTAAGTATGATTGTTTGGGTCTCTTGCAATAAATGTTTAACCAACTTCCCGATGAGCTAAAGCTTTGAAATACCAAACCTAGCTCAGAACCCGACGACAATGCAATATGAAAGATGAATTAATTAATCCGATAGGTGGAGCAGTAGTCGAGATA
>NW_016209258.1:0-1965 GCF_001687245.7 Rhagoletis zephyria
TTAAAACTGTTGATTATATAGAAAAACGTTATATGAACAGATTAAAGAATTANTTTTTAATTTGTTTGAGCAAAATCGGACTAGTGGTTCTCGAGTTATGTCAAAAAAAGACAATTTCCCCTATATGATAGTTATATATATATCTCGATTCCTAGAAGTGACCCAGCGAAACGCCGGGACACGTATAACTTCTTTTTTACCGATATAACTTTTCCCGGTAGTTTGAACCCTTCCCGATCACTGACCCCTACCATTTGTCTCACAGTATTATGTGTGTTTTTGTATGCCTGTATACAAGTGCTTTTACATACATACCTGCGGAAGAAAATTATCAATTGATAAAAAATAACCTACTTGTAGTTAACTTTTTTTCGGGGATTCTATAAAATATATATAACTTGCAGTTAGCAACAAAAAGCTAACTTGAAAAAAGTGGACAAGTAATGCAAAAGTAAGCTCGAGGTTGTTTTCTTTAAGCGCGGTTTTATTTAATTATCCTGCACTTCTCAAATACTATTTCNAAAAAGCTAACTTGAAAAAAGTGGACAAGTAATGCAAAAGTAAGCTCGAGATTGTTTTCTTTAAGCGCGGTTTTATTTAATTATCCTGCACTTCTCAAATACTTTTTTGAATTGAGGACAAATAAAAGGAAGATCGAAATTTTATATTATTTATCATTTTAAAATTATGTCTGACGGAGTTCGAATATGGGACCACCTATTGATATTTTATTCCCAAAAGTAGTTAGTTACAAGTTAATTACCTCAAATGCAGAGGTAACCACCCTTGACTACATCTAATGCAGATACTTAATAAGTGACTTATAGCTCCTTCCTAATCAACTTAAAGTTAGCTTATAGTTAGATACATTTCCTGCAGGGATGTTTGAAACCTTAAGGCACGGTGCACATTAGTGCGATACGATATGGATGCGACATCGACATGCTGAGTACGTGGTAATTGGTAGGAAGCGATAAAAACTGTGCACACTTGCACGACAGCGACACCGATGCGATGGGATTGCAGGGAAAGCTACCAATTGTGAACCAGAATGCTACCAGTTTGCGTTTCAGCCCAACTAGTTCACGTTGTATCCTTTTTCAGTGTTATCGACTGGTATTTTTAACATGGCGGCGTCATAGGAGATGCCAATTGTCCGCTCCTGCATCAGCACGCTACCAGTAGCAATACTGGTGGCATCATACCAGTTGACGGGATAGACTGCCTATTCATCCCCCGTGAAAAGCATAAGTATGTCATTTTGCTCACGGCGCACAGTGTTTCGACTATATGGAGGCAGGTAGAAAAAAGTCATGGTGACAGTTGGTAAAAAATCCGGTTTGACTTAGAGAGGGAATAGTAAAAGTCATAAGTACCAAATTTTACATTTGGGGTGTTCACAGTTCGTTCCAAATTGTGTCTGAAAATGTAGACGTCTACATTTTGAGACATCTTTAGCAACAAACTGTGAGCACCCCTTTCTAGCAGTCGTCGCAAAATCGTCTTAAAACTTTGCTGGTGTTGCCAGACATTTCTTCTTTGCGTGCTTTTTTATATGTCGCCTTTCGATTTTGTTTCTGATTTTTACTTAACTTAATTACCAATTCCTAATATTTGTTATTTCTTTTCCTTGATTTGATTCTTTTCATCAGAAATTGCGCTCAAATTAAATGCAAATACAGAAAACGTGCCCAATGAATAAAAAAAATGCGATTAGTATTNGATTAGTATTGCCATAATGCAACCCTGCTGCGAGGTTGCAAAATGTAGACGCGTAAAAAACATACCTTTGAGTGTGGCAAAATGTATCCGGCGTCGTTTTCCAATTTTGTATGGGAAACAACAACACCACAGATTTTACGGTTAGAAAACGTCTTAAAATGTAGACGTCTACACGAACGAACTGTGAACACCCCAATTATTTACTCACCCCCCTTCTTCACGAACGATACATTTCCAAAAAAA
>NW_016209259.1:0-1965 GCF_001687245.7 Rhagoletis zephyria
GCACACGTCTATATAAATTCGCGCATTGGTGAGCAGTTCTGTGTAATCATAAAAATACTTTAAATATATGTTTACATTCTTTATCGTTCCGATACGCTTTACGGCGGCAATTCGACCATCACCAGTCAAGTTGGCCGGTGAATTCAGGTAAAAATGCTAATAAAATATAAATAAACAAGTATCCCCATCTAAATACTTAGATACATGTGTTCATGTGTGCGTGCGTGCGTATGAATTATTTTAGTTGATAGTCGAAGTGGGCCTGACGCGCGTTCAGCCAAAGTAGCAGTGCAGTAATAACTGCGTCGGCGACTGCGCCTTGTTGTGGTAAGTATGCATCCGCACGTGCCCTATTAACTCAAATAGAATATGAATGACATTATAACGAGCTGTTTTTTTTTTCTAGAAATACCAGTTCATTAATTGTGCGTTTGCCTCGACGACGTAGACGGAACGCTGGGCTTACGTATTTAGCAAACGGGTGGTGATGGGGCGCCACTAATTCGTCTAAGTCAGTGCACACAAGAAGGCACATATTTACGTAAGTCAGTGCAAGAATAAGGGGCACATATATATGTAAGTAACCAGATAAACGACATACTACGAAAATTATTTAATATGAAGTACATATTTATGTACGGAAAGCAAGTGCAGGAAATTAATAAATGTACTATAAAACAAGTAAGAAAGTCTAAGTTCGGGTGGAACCGAACAATAAATACCCGGCGCAAGTATTAAGTATATGTTTTTTCACCTTTCCGAAAGCTACCGCTAGATCGTAAGCCAGGGTGTATCAATTTTGAGTAAATTAGCGTCCTTAAATTTCGAAATATTGAAGTTTCAAGCATNTTGCTTTTATGTGGCAAGCACAATAAAAATACCGAGTTTGGTACAAATTGGTAGAACGGTTGCCGATATACATATATGTGGTCATAGGTGGGCGGTGCCACGCCCATTTTCTAAAAATTTTACCATAAACGTATTTTTTGGCAAAGAATTATTGCAAGCATCAATTTTGAATAAATTAGCTTTAATAGTTTCTGATTTATCGAAGATTTTGTATTTCTCCAAATTACCTTTATATGGGATGTGGGCGTGGTTATTGTCCGATTTTAAAAGTGTTCGGCCTATTCGTATGCTGTACCAAGGCCAACACTGTGCCAAGGTTGGAAAAAATTGGTGCAGCGGTTACCAAGATATACACATNATTCATTCTGAGCATTTATGTATACATTTGTCTATATCTATCGCGCTTCGTTTTGGCTGTTACAAACAACCGTTATGTGAACAAAATTAATATACCCTTGTGCACAAGTGCGCTCGGGTATAAAAATGTTTTCCGAAAACGACTCCATAAACCCTCTAGAGGATGTTTAAGACTACCTATTCCAATTCATATTAAAGATTTTTTCGTCATTGTAAAAAATCGAGTGACCACTTGGCGAATTTCCACTCATGTAAATTCGAAATTCGTAGAGAACATTTATTGAATCCGTTCGTAATGAAAAATCGAACAGATACTCTACGACGGGTGTATGCTGTCGGGACAAAATTGTTAATCGCTGAAAACTAAAAATAATGC
This sequence comes from Rhagoletis zephyria, assembly GCF_001687245.7. NCBI lineage: Eukaryota > Metazoa > Arthropoda > Insecta > Diptera > Tephritidae > Rhagoletis > Rhagoletis zephyria. The sequence continues at coordinate 1,583 of NW_016209259.1, forward strand.
AAAAAAGCTGCATTATTGTTAATAATAAATATTTATTATACCCGAAATTTGTTATAGTTTGATGTAATTCCGTATATTTGTGTAAATTGTCTATTAAAATTTTTTGGCCCGTTTACAGCTCTCTAAAAATATACATGTAAATATTTCTTAAAGAAAATTTAAAGCAGTGACAAAGTATCTTTTCAATCGAAAGAAGTAATGAAAAATTATTTATGTAGGTTTTCTTGAGCTGGAAACTACGGTGATTTCACTTCTAACAAAAAATTTCGCCTTTCTCTTATCATATTCGATTCTAAATTAAAAGCAGGGGGTAAGAAAATTTTGTGTTTGTTTCATAAAATGTCACACTATTGTAATGCAAAAAAGGCACATTCTTTGCCCTG
>NW_016209261.1:0-1965 GCF_001687245.7 Rhagoletis zephyria
AGGCCGATTTGGTGTTTACTGTCAGATAGCGCCGCTGTCCAAAGTATCACAATCACTTTACTCCATATTTAGCCTTCTTTTTTGATAAGCCACCCAGGCAAACCCCGAATGAACTTACATGTGTTGATTGCCATTTTGCAAATTGGAAACCTTGGTTCTTGGAACTGCGCGCGGTTTGCCTATCAATCTCTCAATGGGTGAACTCTGTGTCACCCATACATTCACTACACTAGTACTGAATTAAAACTTTACTACTACACCAATCTTTTACTACCACTAAAGAGGTCTCATTCACAAGATCGCAATTATCAGACTGTACTGAACTTGTAACTGTCAAACGGACCAACACCTTCAGATCTGATCAAACTATTACAGGTTTTTTATATGACCATTTTATTAAAAAGTCTCAATGAGCTATTTTACAAAAACAATTTAGCAAAACTTGACAATGTAGCCCGTCTTATGGGCGCCATTGCTGTGGCAGGTAAAGGTAGAGCTGTGATCATCGTAGGCGTAGGAGTAGGCATCCGGGCATGACTTCTTGAAGATGGCCGGGTAGTTGACCTTCCAGTTTCGGGACTTGCACGTCTCGGGCTTGTTGTGGGCTCCTCGGCAGCAGTACTCGTCGGTGTTGAAGGCAAGGCATGCTGATTTGCATCCAACGGTGTGTCCGCCGGCGCCCTTCTGCGCCAGCTCATGTGGGCAGTGACCGTTCAGGTCGCCGTGGCAGCCGGCAGCATTGCAGTCGTAGTGGGAGTTGCCCACCTTGCGGAAGNAGGTCGGCCGCCTGCTCCGTGGCATTGGATTTTGTTGCCTGGAGAAAAATGAACAATTAAAAAACTCATAAACTTAAAAAGTCAAATTTTACCGCAGTCTCCCGTCTCACAGTGGCCAGCGCCATTGCAGCCAGTTCGTGCCCAGACTCGACCGGCCCAGCCATCGCTGAAAGTAAAAAAAAAGTTAAAAATGTGAGTCCATTTTCATCGTTTTAGCTATTTTACAAACCTGACGTGAATGACGTGGGTGTGTCCGGCATCCAAGGGAAATCCACCCGCATCAGGCAGTGCCTTGCCCGGGTTGTTCAGCAGACCCGGCCAGATGCGGTGTTTGCAGTTGTTGTGAATGCGAATCTCGTGGTTCGCCGAGGCCAGTGTGGCCATGGTGGCCAGCAGAGCTAGGCAGCTGAAAAACTTCATGATTGGAAATAATAGCAACTTTTGGCTAAGTCTGCCGTGTAGTGACTGAGATGTGCCATAAAAAAAGGGGTGACTTTATATAAATAGTGCAAACTAGTTTCTTACGTTTTACGTAACCTGTTCCGGTATCAATGTGTGGGTTTGTGCACCTTTTGGGCGGAAATCCTGATGAAAATCAATGGTTGTCTATGTTTAAATTAATGAAACAGATCTTCATTGTTAATTTAAAAACTGATACTTTCAATTAAAACTACTACGACTACTATTGTGAGATTATCCAACTAATAATACAAATAAAAAGCTCATCTTAATTGGGGTTACTCAAGATTAGGCGTTATTAAAAGAGCTGTTTGCTTAAAACACCTGTGTAATTTTAAATTTTTAAAGTTAAAAGCTCTCGTGTTTACTCAAAACACTTTAATTTTGTGCAAAGCTAAAGTCAAACCAATACTGAAAGTCTAATTCTATTACAATTGCTTCAATTGATGTGGAAAACCGCGACTGCCCATCCCACCACTTGCCTTGACTTTTGTACTCAACGAGCACCTAAATTAAAGAACTCCAGGTAAACTTTAGACAAGAGCTTTTGGCAAGCGGTAGCCTTTCTAATCATCTTATTAAACCAAGTACCTATCACCGATGATGAGTCGCAAACCACACTTTTTTAGTCACCGTTTAACTGCAGTACTTTGCTAGAATGATGTATCATCATCACTGCGTTGTTATCATCAAAGTGAAACTCAACCTCAACTTGAGATTGTCTGTTTTC
>NW_016209262.1:0-1965 GCF_001687245.7 Rhagoletis zephyria
TTTTTTTTTTCTGATAAACTATTTTAGATATATACTATAGATATATCTATATCTATCGACAACACATTATCTTTTTCCATAACAGTATTTCTCGATCAAAGAAGTTTTGCCAAAAATATTTTTGTGTAAATGAAAAAATAATTTTCGATTATTTTTTAAGTTTTCTTATCGATATCGATACATTTTTTGATACTATTACATATTCAAGGTTTAGATTATTTTATTTCTTGCTATCGATGTGTCCAGCTATGTATATACTTCGAGACATTTTTTTTCTGAAATCCATATTCTTAATTTCTGACAAAAGTCTGCACATCAATATTTCACACCATAAACAACTTCTCCAAAAACACGATCCTTCATTTTTTGTTACACGTCTTAACCTTCCCATTATGCCTTCATACTTACACAATTTTTGCATACATGTAGCTCCACACCTCATTTCATTTCTACATATTCTTTCCCTGCCCTTTTTTCCCTTCTATTAGCATCTTCTCCTTATCTTTCGAATGCTTCTTCCACCAAGACTCACTTTCTATGTAGTATTTATGTACTGAAATTTCAACTAAAGTTTCTTGCATAGTTCTGTTGGCGCTTTGTTGTGTAATGCAAATTAACCAGAATTTTATGAGCTTTCCATGTTCTATAAAACTTTTACAATTAATTAAAAATGTACTCACTAACTTCGGCTGTTCGGTTGTTTTCATACTTGGCAACTGCGCCACTATAGATGCTACTGACAACCGCTTCCTTGCTGGAGGCTTGCATAGTTTTGCTTGCATAACTTTACTTCAAGCAACAGTAAGTCAAAAAGAGGTTATAACTACTATATTTTATTTTAACTATCTCCGTTTTTACCATGCGTGCTTCTTAAATATTTTGGCATGTATTACTTGAAAATTTTTCTTTTCAAAAGGTGCAGTGTAAATAACTTTGGTGCAAGAAAACTGCTGCCCTCGAAATGCAAAGTTGTGTATATTCTTCGCACGCATAAATTTATAGTTGTTATTTTTTAATTGAATGCGTTTTTTTTCTAGTTTTAGCTACGACCTTCAACTTTTTGACTTTTAACCGCTTAAAAGTTTTACCCTTTTCATAGCAGTTTTTTGTTTCTTTAATTTTATTTTCTAAAAGTAGTAGGTATGTGTGATAAATGGCATTGAGTGGCACATTGTTTCGCTGAGTGTATCAAACTTTCACTTTCATATAGTCGTAAAGTATGCCACCATGTCAGTACTTTCATTAAATTTATGAGCATTTATTAATTAATTAAATGGCTGGCAATTAATGCTATATATTAATGTGCAAAATTTTAGTGGGCTGTCAGCGAGAAAATATTCCAGCTCTTAATTGGACTGTTACAGGAAAATATTAACGTAAAATTATTGCCTTTGAAAGTAAAAGGAGACGTGATTTCTCAAGCAATTTTCGAGCATTTTTACAAGAAACTTTCTGGAGAGAAATTAAATTGGAGAGAAACTTTTATAAAACTTACTTACTCACATAGATAAAGAAAAATGAAGTAGTGGATCAGATACCAATTTTTCTTTAAGCAGCCAATTTAACCGCGAGATGTACAAAAAATAAAAGAAATATGTGATACTCAACTTCCTTTAGCCTAATAACTCGCACCCAAACCAATATCCCTTCACATGCTTCTTCACACTTAAAGACCAAGTTTATTCCGATACGAAATTCACGTGGACTTCAGACTAGGTTGGGAATGAATACTCCACAAAGGCCGTATACTAGTCTCTGGCTTTGCCATATCTACATGGTGTATAGAATAAGACTTTAAATCCTACTCGAAATGTACTAAATATTTTATCAGCTTATTTGCCATTGAGAAAAAAAAACTTCAAAGAAAGATACGCGTTCATTGCTAAATCGCCAATTTGCATCAGATATATGTAGTTGGTTGGTGGGAATTGGAAACCACACATAGTGCATTGGTTGTTTACTTTC
>NW_016209263.1:0-1965 GCF_001687245.7 Rhagoletis zephyria
GCAATTAAACTTGACGCAGGAGGTGAATTTGTTGTCAGCAACAAAACAACTCGAGCCTAAAATTTCTTCGGATATGAATTCTATTTACATATGCATGTACCTACATATGTATGTTTGTATACTAGAAAGTGTAATTATTAATATTTCACGTGGTTTGAGTACTCATTTAATTTTTGAAGTTTTTCAGTTCAAGAAATTGATTGCTGCTAAAGGTTTTAAAAGAATTTGTATGCAAGATCGAAAATTATGAAAAATTCGTACGTCTTTGTTTTATTTGTAAGGAAGTGGTTTACTTTAAGCCGACATAATTATGCTATTTTTGGAAAAGGGCATTACGTTTGATATTCGAACGTATTTCTGTATGTACATACATCTCACATAAAATTGTTTGTCTCCGGATTAGGAATACAAATGTGCATTCCTTCATTAGTGTGTTAAAAAGTCTTACTTGTCGTGATATTTTTTTTTATAAATACATAGGTATGTACATTAGGATGAATCACGAAAAAACAAAAATGTAAGCATTGCCACCGGAATCATAAAATTTACTATAGTTAAGATTCCCGCCAAAATATTTGCGCAAATGTAAGTTTAAAATTTTTAAGCTTAGACTTTTCTATCTTAGGTGGTGTTAAAAAAAAAAATTTAAAAAAAAACGTATTTTCTTTATATTCAGCAAATTTTATTGAGCTTGAGGCCGTTTTTATTTATAAGATGTTTGGAGGTATTTTCAAATAAGTCAAGCTCACGTATATCTCAGTATTTATCCGAATTATTTAGGCGAAAGTCTTAAACAATAATAAATCTTATATTTCCGGTGGAAAAACAGTAACGATTTTTTTTTGTATGAATAGTGATGCACCTTAATGTACATACAATATAAACATTAAATGCTGGTCTACATACTTCACACAAAAATTTAAACTTTCGTATCTAAAATGAATAAAAGTCACAAAGCTAAAATTTCAGGCTTGTGACTGAAATTTGTTTTTGAACCAGAGAATACGTTAAGTTAAGTTAGATTGAAGGGGCTATTATCATCCAGGTCTAGATGATGACAGCTTCTAGTTCATTTTGACTGAATACCTGAGATTATAACCAGTTGGCAAGTTTTATGAAGTGAAAAAATAATAGAAAAGGTATTTATGTGGACATTATTGCCTTATTAGAGCCAAAGCTGGGCAGGAAAAGTTTTCGACGCTATGAGATTCCGTGGTGTCCCAAGAATTGCGGCAGTAATAGTTCGCTGGCATATATTTCCATATTTCCATGAGCCAGTGATCCACAACCAACCTAAGTCAGTAGCGTTACATGAGAAGAGGAGCCCTGGACTGATGGATCGAACCTAAAGTTACTCCACTTTGGCAGAACATTTTGATTGCACTTTGGCCACTCATTAAGGTCTACAGGAAGGATATTAAAGAGAGTTTCACGATACTCAGTGGGTGTAGAGGTTATTATTGCTAATGCCACCGCTCTTCGTTGAATCTGTCCCTTATCGAAAAAAAATATGTTTATGATTTTGGCTGAGGAAAAGGCAGCAAGTTCGGATCAGAGAAAACTCAGCTGAAAGTTCTATAATTTTCGAAAAAGTATCACGAATCTGTTATCAGATACCCAAAAAAGTACCCGCCATTTTTAATTCGTTGTTTTTGATTCTACATATCGAATTTGATATATATACATAGCAAGGTGTCGTTTTATAAAATTTTTCAAAATTATCGCATACATTCGAAACCAGTTTCATTTGAAAGAGAGCTCCTTGCGGTATAAGTATTAGTGGTATTTTTTTTATTTTACATAACATTCTGTTACGAGATCTTATATATAAATAGGCAATGATTCTTCCTTTACACCCCTTTTACGGCTAAACTATACCTCTAGGTATAAACAATTGGATATCATTGGAGAGGTAGTTTGATGCTGATGTGCAGACAATTTTTAAAACTTCAAATTAGTTTAACA
>NW_016209264.1:0-1965 GCF_001687245.7 Rhagoletis zephyria
TACATATGTAGGTATTTATATGCATATGTATATATAGAATTGAAATGAATTGCAATGCAATGAAATGCAAGAGCAACATTTCATTCAATAATGGCTCTACGATTTTCAACAATCTCATTCGCAAAATCGATAACAAAAACTGTGTGACTAACACCTTGAATTAAATACATACATACATACATGCCATTTATAAATTGCATATATGTAGACCATGACTAGCTTATATGGTAGCAGCCAATTTTAGTGCATAGAGTTAGTAGATAGCAACTCAATGCTGTTGCTGATGATTATTGCTGCAATTGTTCTTAGTTGGCTGTGGCGCTGAGGTCGATGGCATTTTGTCGTGGAAAATATTATTCCGCAGCGCCTTTTGCCAGGAGTTTAGCACATTTGCCTCAACTGACGATGATTAATGATTGAGTGCAAAGCTGCGTAGCGATTTGAATTCTTATATAATCATATACACATATCTACTCACATACATACACAAGTGCATATGCATTATTTTGTGTGAGAAGCGTGAATATGTGAAATCTACTTACTTAACATTTTTAGCTAATTCCGAAAAGGGTAGGTTATTAATCCGAATGCGATCCAGCACTGCAACCGCGTAAATCTACGCTCTAAAAAAAAATTGTGTAGATTTCCTAGCTAAAAGGTAGGTTACTGATTTCCTACCTTATTATTCGCGAAAANATTTCGGACTTTTTAGAGTGTATTATAGCTGCTGTGGTGTGCGTAAATTTACTACGAAAGTGTGTACAAGCTACAAAATACACATCTGCTGTTTTATTTCACCCAAAGAATTGTGTAAAGCCGCTAACAAAAAGTGTTTTTACACACGAAAATGTGTAAACGAGAAAAAAATATATTCATCGTGTAAATTTACCAAAAAATAAAAAAAAAATTAACAAAAATATACTCGGTTTATAGTCGCATTTTTAAACAGATTTTTTAGAGTGTATGCTTAAGCATGCTTAAGCATACATTGGGCTTTTATTCAATACACTCTGACAGCAATTTTCACAAAAATTACTTTGTGATGCCAGAACCCGTCATCACTGATGTTTGATTCTGATTTTGCAATTTAATAGTAAATTCTCTTGTCAAGCGTTATATAAGTTCAGCATTAATATCACCGATGACAGTTAAGTCTTAGGTGAATTTTTATATCAGAATCTAATTTTTGTGAAAAATGCAGATAGAGGGTATTGAATATAAGCCCTCCCTCAGTACATTGAAAACAAAAACTTGTAATACTCCAACCATTAGTCTCCAATTTTTGAAGCAAGAACAAAATTTATCTCGTAGCATGTCTTGATAAAAAAAAAAATAAAATAAATAAAATGGAAATAGTAAATACAGCTAAGAGCTAAGTGTTTTGGTCGCATATCTGCATACATATACATAAATATGGTTTATTTAATATATACTCATACATTTGTACATATAAATATAGTATGGTCATATGTATAAACACTATTGCATACGGCATCACTTTCCACTGATTTGTCAGAGCCCAATGAATTTCGTTGTCAACTATCAAATGTAGGGATGTCCGATCAATCGATTAATCAGTTCTTTAATTAATCATAATCCTGATGAATCAAATAATTTGATTATTCAAAATCTAAGTAATCAGTTCCTGAGTAATTACTGTTTATTCAAAAAAATTTAATTGAAATCTGAATAAATTTGTTAATTTCTTTCGAGTTTGCTTTCAAACCAAATGCAGTTTTTTTATATGTATATTTGTATGTTCAAATATGTAAGCTCGCATGCACATTGAATATTTTTCTTAAAAATAAAAATGAAAGGCCAAACTAGTACGTGCTATGTAGTACATACTACTTAAATCAGTGATGGGCAAAATTGTATTTACTAAGTAATAAGTACTAAGTACAAAAGTATTTAGATATTTTGTGTTGTTGTAAATACCAAAGTACTATTTACTTAGGTATTTAG
>NW_016209265.1:0-1965 GCF_001687245.7 Rhagoletis zephyria
AACTAGTCAAAATGTCACTTGACTTAATCAGCTGACCACAAGGGTACATTCATAGACTATTTTAGAACTATTACTACTACAGACTTCAGTACTTTTAAAATTAAAAGATCCTTCNTTATCAATTCAGTTTGATTGATAATGGTATTGATAATATTTATACATAGTTGAAAATTGCAATAGGGGCCGGGCCGGCAATGATGCATATTCGTAGTCGAAATAAAATTGACGCAAAGTTAGTAGTGGAATCAGCGATAAGTCCTACCTACTTCAATTTACGTTCCCACGATAGTCGGGTCTACGTAACCGGAACGACCCAGATTTATATTTGGCCAAGGACTGTCACTCCAGCAACACTCCCCAAAAACTCTTTGGGGAGCTTGTATGCTGCTACAACAACAACCTACTTCAATTTATTAAAATAAAATAAAAACTACAAATGCGCATACTCAAAAAAATTCAAAAAAATCTAATTAAAAAGTTGAAAATTTGATGAAAATGTATTGAGTATTCACGAGTTGTCCACAAAGGCTANTGTATGCTGCTACAACAACAACCTACTTCAATTTATTAAAATAAAATAAATAAAATAAAAACTACAAATGTGCATACTCAAAAAAATTCAAAAAAACCTAATTAAAAAGTTGAAAATTCGCATGAAAATGTATTGAGTGTTCACGAGTTGTCCACAAAGGCTTGAAATTATATTTTCACGTTTTTTTGTTGCATAATGAACCAAAGTTTTATAAAAAATTAGCGGAAAAATATTAGAATAAAATTGTTTGCAAATATTGTGAGCAATTGTCTGTGCCAATACCTTTTTCCAGCAGTGTAAATAAAAGTTTCAAAAATTCACAAATTACACAAAAATTAATCACACTTCAAAAAGTTTCATCAAAATTTCAAACTTTTCAATCAGAGTCTTTAAAGTGAAAGTACATACCATCCATTGCGACAGCGTCACCGCCACCGTCAACATCACCGTCAACGATGCTTATGCGTCAAGTTACACACAACTTGCTTGACATTGCGCCCGAAAAATCATTAGCTCGCTGATACTCTATTAGGTAATCTTCCACTATNACCGTCAACATCACCGTCAACGATGCTTATGCGTCAAGTTACACACAACTCGTTTGACATTGCGCCCGAAAAATCATTAGCTCGCTGATACTCTATTAGGTAATCTTCCACTACTTTTTACATTTCATGTTTCCATAAATATTAAAATTTTCACAAACTGGAAAAATTTACGTTCAAACATGTAANAAATTTTTTATGGAATTTTAATTAAAAACAAAGGTTTTTTAATTTTTCTCCAATATATTTCGGTTACACCGCGGTAACCGTCTTCAGGGCAACTATTGACAACAAAAATACGTAAATACACATAAACATAATATAAACAATTTTCGTAACAATATTTATTAGACTAAATACATACATTGATTACACGTCTGCTCCGTGTGACGTGGAGTTTTGTACTGTTTTCTTGTTTGTCAGTATATGTCTATATAAGTGAGCGCAATTATCTGTGTCCGTTTTGTAGTTTAGTCTTATGTTTGTCGGTGTGTTTATTATATGGAGCATTTCTAAGATAAAGCGCTTATAATAGTGTTGCTCTTGTTGGAGAATCGTTGCTCCGTCGAAGTTTGGAGAGTGACCGCTGGTAGCACAGTGGGCGGTGAGGGCTGTTTTTTGGCAAATTGTATTCTGACATTGTTTATAATCAGATTTATGTTGTGATAATCTTGTTTTTAATTTAGATTTTGTTGTGCCTATATATACGCTGTTACAAGACTCNTGTTGTGATAATCTTGTTTTTAATTTAGATTTTGTTGTGCCTATATATACGCTGTTACAAGACTCGTTGTTGCTGCCGTTGCAGGGGATTTTATAAACTACGTTACGTTTTTCAGTTTTTGGTATTTTTGATTTGGTTCTGTTGAATATGTTTTTTAATGTGTT
>NW_016209266.1:0-1965 GCF_001687245.7 Rhagoletis zephyria
CATGTCCTTACACATTATTCCTATCAGGTAGCTTTTTATCAGCATACATACAATTTTTGTAGATGTAGTAGCGAACGGAGAGTATCCTGGTTTCCTTTGTTTACAAATATCGAACATTTTCTTCAAATAATGCATCCGGTTGCAATGTAGTACATGCGAATATGGTAAATTTGTCCAACAACTTGTAAAGCTTTGCTATGCAATAAGCGCAAGTAAACAGAGTTCTCAGCATACATAGCGATGCCGCGGGGACATTGAAAAGGATGCTGAGTAATTTACTTGATTTGCTATCGTCAATTGTGCAAACAGACGCGATTTGCATATATATTAGGGTGGGCCTTAGAAGATATCACATATAAATTTTGGACCCGATTGGAGTCGGTCAAGTCGTGTTGCACAGGCGTCAAATTTCAGATTCCTCTAAGGGGGCTCAAAAAATTAAAACAAATTTTTCTTTCAGCTAATAAATGTACATGTTATATCTTCGACTAGGGTAATTTCGGTTTTGGGTGTGAGGTAAAAAGAAAAATTAATTTTAATTTTTTGAGTCTCCATAGCGAAATATGAACCTTGCCCCTGTGTGACACGCCTTAACCGCCCCCTTTCGGAAACGAAATTTATGTGTGGTATCTGAGACCGTGGTATTACCAATTGAGGGATGAGGCTGAAAAAATCGTTCAGCTGATTGTTAAGGGCCATCCTAATATATTTTAGTGGTGTTCTGCTAGTAGAATTAATAAAAAAATGACAATAGATTGGCGCTTACACAATATGTTACTATTTTGCCGAGCTTCTCCTCCGATTTGTGGCGTGCGCCTTGATGTTGTTACACAAAGGAGAGGAACGTACAGTTTCACGCCGATTCCGAACGGCGAGTGGATTTTATGTGAAGATTTTTCATGTCAGAAATATGCTCGGCAGTCTGTCGAAGGGCGACTGATTCCTAATTTAGATGTTGGTCGGACCACGGAACGAACCCAGGCGCTGTGGAGTAGTTGTACACACTGCTGACCACCCAACCTTGGCGGCCGATAAACTAGATAAAGTTTATAATCATATCTCTACTAAATAATGGCGCAGGGCGTATTCCCCACAGAAAAAATATCTAACGGCGGAGCATCGGGGTGAGGGGGTTTGAGCGGGCTTCGTAGCTGTAGATTCGGAATTCAAAATATATTTTAAATATACTATGCAAAACGTAAAACTTCTCAAGTCTGTTGAATGGTAGCGTGTTAGAGGATACCCCGATGCTAATGTAATCTAAGAAAGTCGATAATGTTGCTTAAAAACAAAAACGCCCCTGGCTTGTCATTCGTCAGGCGCTGAGGACGTGTATTTTCATTGTCAAAGCGAATGAACTTGCTAATGTGCCAAAATCTTCTTTTGGATCGTGATCCAAATGTTCATGGTACGAACGTATATGTTTCTCCATGCAGATATGTTTTCGCTTTTCAGTTCCTTGCGAACGAGTTTTTGTTGGGGAAGGGCACCTCAGATTAGAATTCAGTGGGTCGAAATACATGTGGGTGAACGAACTACAACTGAACGGTTCACTCAAAAGACCTAAATTGTCCAAATCTAGTAGGCATACACCCGTGAATGTTGTACATATGCACATTAGGGTAGTCCAAAAATGCGTGTGGGGGGGGAAGTAAAGTCGGATTTTTTATGCTCTATACCGGAAAAATATATCGCTATTTTTTATTTTGAGATCAAAAAATATTTAGAGGTCGCTCAAAGCGCCTAAAATTTTCCATAAATATTTTTTTATTTCAAAATAAAAAACTAGGGGTATACTTTTTTCGATATAGACCAATCCTAGCGGGTTGGGGCATTACAATTCCGGCTTTACTTTTTTTGGACTACCCTAATGTACATACATACATACATACGTACTTGTTGTGTGTACATACATTTGTTGGAAATTCGAAAATAACTTGTCACGCCTACAACTACACCAAGTAC
>NW_016209267.1:0-1965 GCF_001687245.7 Rhagoletis zephyria
TCTTGCCAGAGAAACTAGGTGAAAATTAAAACAATCGGGTGCCAACCAGAAAGCATACGCCACCGATTGTGAGGGTTTCTGGTCCCCATAACGACGGATTAGGTTCTTCTATTCTATTTTTGGACAGTGGGTAGAACAATTTCAGTATAGCCAAATAAAACTCCCACAATAACTTTACTTTTGGATAAAGTTTGTGGAATTAAACAAAAAGAGTTGTATTATCTTAAACATCTTATCAAATTCGAAAGACCCCGCGCTCTTTTGAACGGTTCCTAGAGAAGCGCTTTTTAAGATGCTGCTACTTTGCTCAGATACAGAAGTCTCAGCTGTTCTTGGTTTATGCCTGATTTGCGAGACGGTGCTGAGTTCTGTTGGAAAGACCAAGATCTGAAACTGGCATGTTTGTCAGCCTAAGGCTTAAGAACTGCTTTTTTAATAGTCCCCCACTATAAACTTAAAACTTTAATTTTCACAAGGTAAGCTTTTTAATTAAAATGTATTTGTGAAAAAAGTTCAGTCAGCACGTTATGCCTTGACAGCAGTGATATTCTGAGCCGCTGAGACGTTTGTACGTAAGAATACCCTGCAGGAAATTTATCTAACAATAAATTAACTTGAAGTTCATTAGGAAGGAACTAAAGGCAGCCCTGGGGGGCTACTCTGTAATGGGATATGAAAGGGTAATGCGATGCGATAGCCAAATATACCGTAAGTAATATACTGTGGTGATTGCCTATCGCATCGCATTACAGAGTAGCCCACCTGGAGCTACCCTAAGGGCCGTTTTCGTTTTTTAACGGGGCAAAAGGAGGCATTTTAAGTAAGTCCGGCCATGAATAAAGGCAACTATTATCTGTATGTTTTCTTTGGGAAAAGCAAACTAAATTTCTATGGCGATGGTCGCGAAAAAATCAATGGTAAATAAGTACTTTTGAACATAAAATATCAATAGTAAAAACTAAAACTTTATTTATTTATTTACTTCTTTATTTATTTGTTTACTTATTTACGTTATTTTATTGCAATACATATTTATTTACGTATTCTGCTTTAGGTGGTTCCATATACGAACTCCATTCGACATAACTTCAAAATGATAATGGCTGCGTTTCTTTATACATTCCGGATAATCCCATTTCACAGCCGGAATAAACAGAATGCTTTTGAAATATACGTTAACATATCATCATGAACGTTCTAAAGAATAAGTAAACAAAAAAGTTTATTCCAAACGTTCAGAATGAATAAAGAAATTCAGCCNTATAAAATTTCGATCTGTTTTTATTTGCTCTGAATTCGAAAAAGTATTTATGAAGTGAAGAAAAATGTATATTCAAAATAAAATTTTAATGACGATATTTAAATAGAAACTTTTTTAAAGAAAGCAATTTCCGGATTACGCCTGCATTACTTTTCAACTAGTTTCAAGTTAGCTTAAAACAAGTTATATATTAGCTAACAACAAGTTATATAAGTATTTTATGATGGTATTGATAATATTTTCTACAGGGTAGTGGAAAACACACAAATAAATTCCATAAAATTTTGAAATTTTTTACGAGTGCGACCTGTTACTGTGATACAAAACAAAAACTAGCAAGACGTGATTTGAAGAAGTTAGCAAAAAGCGAAATCAATGTAAAGTAAATACATTTTCACAGCGAACGAACAAAATCGAACAAAAATAAAGTAAATAAATACTCGTATGTACGTGCATACAAACTTATGTATGACTTGTTAGGCTTCTGGTGCAAAATTGCACACGTACGAAAATGTGTATCCAGGTAGGCTTTCTTAAAGTACTATTTGAAGTTTTAGAGCACACAAGTTACTTTAAAGCCCAGGAGCGCAGCAAAAAAAAAAGTTGTATGAAAATTGCTTTTAAATACGAATTAGGATTCGAAAAAGTGAAAAACCTGAAATATATTATTTTTTTAATTGTCTTTAACTTTTTCGCTTGTTTTT
>NW_016209268.1:0-1965 GCF_001687245.7 Rhagoletis zephyria
TAACTTTTGAGCCACGACACGGAATCGCACGAAACTTGGCAGACTTATTGTTTTTACCCCGGGAAGGTTATAGGTATGGGGGCGTGGCACCGCCAATAGACCTGCAAATGTTTAATCAGCTAAAACTTCGGAACCATAAGTCGAAAGAATTGGCAATTTGGTACGAAGACATATGTGTCTACGGGAGGCGCGGTTATTGTAAGGTATATATAAAAGAGAGCGTGGCACATGAACTTGAAATTTGGTATGCAAACATATCTATGGTAGGTGCTTATAGTAAGAGGTATATATAAATGAGTTTGTAAAAGGGGGCGTAGCACATAACATGGGCGTGGAAGTTCTTATCAGCCATAACTTCGGAATCACAAATCACATGACCCCTTTAATTCCTTCTGATATGCCTTTAGAATTTAAAAAACTTCTGTTTCCAGTTCACTTAGCTTTTGCAATGACAATAAAAAAGGATGCCTTAAAATAAAACCAACTCTTTATCGAAAATAAAATTTATGATAATTGCATTGGAAAATGCATATATGTTAATAGATGCATTGAAGTACTAAAAACGTGCTGCGGAATAATATTAGAGTAAGAAATGAGATAGTTAAAATTTAGTTGTTACAATACAACTTTGGTATTTCAACTATTATATAATTTATTAAAACTATTTTATTATAAACATATTATTGCATTTGATTTCATAGCACCCAAGCTAAACAATTATTCTGCGTTATTATGCTATCACGGCTATATTAAAATTCGAGAAGAAATGAAATATAACATCGTTACATAAAAATTGTTTCATATTTGTATAAAGACGTGCGGTGAACCCCCAAAACCCCTACCTGCGTTCGCCCCTGGAGTACATACATACATACATATATACATAATCGAAAATTTACATACATATTTGAAAATACCTCCAAAAATCGAGTTTTTGCATAAATAAAGTTAAAAATATTTTTTTCTTAATCACCTCAGATGATGGCAGAGTTTAAGCTTAAAAAGTCTGTCTAAAAATGTTTATAACTTTTATCCGCGAAATCAAAGTAATACCGAGTTTTTTGGAGATATTTTAAAATCGGTCTAGCTCACGTAAATCTTCATATTTTTCCGCAATATTTTTGCGGAAGTCTTAAAATATGATAAATTTTATAATTCCGTTGGCAAAACCGCCACTTACACATACATACGTATTAGTGAGTATGTGTATAAATACATAAAATTTCTTGCATGCATACAATAGCGAACTCCAATCAAGAATAAGTTCTTCACTCTAATGAGGATATAGAAAAAAAGTCAAAGGTTATTTGCGTACACCTGCTGGCAATCAAAGCCGGAAATGTAATATATGCTTGTGTACATTTGTATTATATGTACATATTTACTTACACATAAATGTAAGGCGATAAGCGGTAAATGAAAATAGAATAAACACGATTTACTTTGGAAAAAAGAAAACATAAAACTAACTACTACTAAGCCTTACGCATTTGTATCGAAGCACTGATAGCGACTGCACTGTAAACATTCGCACTCAATTTAGAGCCAGAAAAGTGTAAGAATCCTCATTATGAGCGCAAAAAAGTTAAAAAAGAGCATATTGCCCGTCTTAGAAGGGCACCCCAATACGAATCCAAGTTAGGAGTCATATTAGAGTCTGGAATATGAAGTGTTTCTGAGTCTTAAAAATATACATATATTCTTTATGACTACTAGTAAAATTTTGCTTCTACGTGAACTTTATTACTTTTGTTCAACTCAGAATTTATGATACCAAAATAATCCGAAATGAGCCAGTCTGGTTGACTGGTCTCAGAATCATATTTTTTACGAAGGAAAGACTCAGCACTCAGAAAATTGTTTAAAGAATCAGATAAAATATGTAGAACAAAACACTATTTAACTGCATTAACAGAGATATTCTGGCTAATGGTGATTTCGTTTCTTCCAAAAAATGTTGCCCTC
>NW_016209269.1:0-1965 GCF_001687245.7 Rhagoletis zephyria
TTTTAAAAGCAGCGAGCATTGTTGATTGATCGAGTGTTTCGAAATGAGTATTGTTACCTTTGTTCTTGCTCGCCATTTCGAACTCCAGCTAAAACACGACGACACATAAAACGAAGCGCCCTTCTTTTCGAAGCCTGATCTCGTTGTTCTCCGATCGGTTTTCAAAACAGTTGAGACTCACTTTAAACTCACCGACAGCTTACGATCATCATCACAGCTGTTGTTGTTGACGAAGAAAGAGCAAACCTCACTGCCAAAACTTGCCACCAAAACTCCCACGACCATGTCCGACATGCTCATCATCGTGGCCTCCACCACCACTTCTCCGTTTCCCTCCATCATCGTCAACTCCAGCGACCCCTTCTCCTTCTCCTCTTCTTCGCCTAATGAGAACACCAGCGTGGCTTTCCTCCAGCAGGACCACCACCTGCTCTGGCTGATCGTCCTCATCGTCTGCGTCGTTCTCTGCACCCTGCTGGGCTGTGCCTTTGGCTACCTTAAGGGCCNGAGGAGGAGGAGGTAAAGAAGCAGCCAACACCTCTTTCGGCGGAGGCGGCGGCGGCTCGACCAGTTGTAGTGGCGGCGGCGGTGGAGGCGGTCAGCAAAGAAGTCGCCTGCTGAAGAGCTCCGCCGCCGCTGCTGCAGGAGGAGCAGCAGCAGCACTGAAGCAGCCAAAGTCAAAGACGCTTTCAGGTGGTGGTGGCGGTGGTAAGCAGCCAAAAGGTAAACAAACGGAAAGAGGAGGAGGAGAAGTAGGCGAAAATGGAAAGTTGATGAACTCTTCGGTGAAGATGATCACCACAAGCACTCATGATCAGCAGCAGCAGCAGCAGCAGCAGCAACAACCGGTGAAAGGGAGCAGCAGCTGGGCGATCGCCGGCAAGGGCCAGCTGCTGCAGTCGCTGCTCAGCAACCGATCTGGCGGTGGCGGAGGAGCCAAAACAAAGCAGACAGTTGCTGCTGCTGAAGAGTCGCCGCGTCCGCCTCGGATCAAGTGGGGCACTGCGGTTGTTGCACCGCCGGGGAAGGTGATCACTTCGTCTGCTGCTGCTAATCCTGCTGGTCCTGGTGACACCACCACCACCACCACCACCTCAAAGACCTCAACAACCACAAAGAAGCCGACCACGACGACCACGACCACCGGCCTGGGCGTCATTCGCAGCGACGACTCGCTCGCCCTGTGTCGCTTCAAGACGGCCCGGGGTGCCTCCAATTCTTCTTCTACCAGTCAGCTGGGCTTCAAGTCAGAGGAGGACCTGGTCGCCTACAAGACGGCCGGAGACATCATTGGGGAGAATCCGGCGGGAAAAACAATACCACCTGAAGACCCGCAGCAGCAGCAGCACCGCAAGAGCAACGACTCGCTCAGTTCGCTGGCCTTCAAGACGGCGCCGGAGATGCCCTGATGACTGCTTCTTCCTCTCAAATGAAGTACAATAACAAAGTGTAGAAAAAGTGGAGTGTGGGTGTGTGTACCAAAAAGTAGAGCACAACTTCGCTTTACTGGCGCGCGTGGACTCCTAAACCTAAAAGTTGAAGTTGTGATATAAATTAAAAAGTTGTAAAAACAAAAGGTGAAAGTGTGTTTGCAATGAAAGTGAGAGAGAGTAGAGTAAAAACTGTTGTGGTGGTAGTAAATGAATGAGAATGAGCCTTGCTCTGCTCAAGCAAAGATATCGTCGTCGTCATCGTCCGTTTCCGGCGCAGAAGCATCGTCGTCGTTTGAAGAAGCGGACGCGGCGCTCTTCACCGTCACCTCCGAGGAGTCTGAATCTGAATCGTAGTCAAACTTGTAGTTGACCTTCTTCCGGGCGCCACGAAGTTGCGGGCGGCGACCGGTGGCGAAAGCATCATCGGAGAACTGGACATCATCATCGTCAATACGCTGCTTCTTCGTGGTCGCCTAGAGAGAAGGAGGTTGAACAAAGTGTAAGTGTTAGTCTCGATTTGTAAACAAAAAAA
>NW_016209270.1:0-1965 GCF_001687245.7 Rhagoletis zephyria
GTCACAAGCTGTGCGCTAAACTACCAAGCAAGTGGCAAGCGGTAAGCGGTAAGCGGAAGATCAGCTAGAACAGCCAGCAGCCGCAAAGAGGTGCAAAGAACCTGAAAAGGAAGCAGCGCCGCATTTAAAACAAGTTCAGCTAGTAAATAGTTGTACGACGACTACCTTTTCTTCTTGTTGTTGTGCTTTTATGAGGCATTCTAGTAAGCAGCGGCAACAGCATGAAAAATTTGTGGCATTAAAGGAGGCGCCAGCATACCTGCCAATGTCTGCGGATGGCTTGTCTGTCGAACGCCGTGAGGCCATAATCGCCACCGTCGTCGCCAAAGTCGCGGCAAGTTACCGTTGCACGAGACGCGCGTGAACGCAACGATCAAACGTACATAGAAGAAGTTGTGACGTATTCTGGATTAGAAGTCACGTAGTTGAGGAAGTCACAGGCACAGAGATCATTTAGAGATCGCTCGAAAGATTGTTAGCTTAGAACGTACTTGAGGAAAAGTCACATACGTAGCTGCGGGATTCTATGCGTTTAGCATCGTAACAAAAGCAACAACATGCATCAAGGAACAGCGTAATAGATAACGAAACATAGATATGTATAGAAGTCAAGAGCTCTTCAAAGCGTGTATTGGAATGAAGGCGAGAAACGTACCAAAAATAAGGGATCGCGAACAGAATTAGCAACAACAAGCACTAGCAAGCAAGTGTGAGGGCAGGCAACCGCACTTGAGTACTGCGTAAGTCAATTTTAGGTTACTACTACCACTTAGGCATAAGTTATAGTAAAATTATGTTTGTATGTTTCACTGAAAAAAAAAAATGTTCATAAAAGAAATAGGAAAATCTTGAAGAAAATTGTGTGAAAACTGGAAATAATTGTGAGCAAAGACCCGCAGACAGCGTAAGACAGACACACAGACAAGCGGAAAAGCAAAGACTAACCGACAGACATCGGCACAGGCACTCAAACAACAGACATGGGACGCCAAATAAACGGTCAGACTGATAAAAAATACAACACATGTGCAACAGACATAGATAATGAAAAAAAAAANAATGCCAACAAAAAAATAAAAATAAAATAACACAACAACAACACATAAAACAATTAACATGCAAAGGTCATTTTAGTTAGGAAACCAATATAGCGTCATGCAGGCAGCGAGTAAGCGATGATCAGACATGTGTATGTATACACATTAGGGTGCTTTACAAAAAAAAAAAAAATATTGCGGTTTTCCACTCGAACTATACAATTTATTATATTTTAGGGCTACCGCCAAAATATTTCGTTAAAAAATATTGACGTTTACGTCAGTTGGATCGATTTGAAAATACCTCCAAAATCTCATTATTTTGATACCTACCGTTGATAAAATTTGTAAACGTTTTTATGCAAATCTTTTATGGTTAAACTCTTCTATCATCTAAGGTTATCTTTTAAGAAAAATTATTTTAAAAACTTTTATAAATAAAAAACGCGTTTTGGAGGTTTCAAATCGGTCCAGGTCACGTAAATCTTTAGCAAACTAATAAAAGTACTGATTTCATTTATAGGGAGAGATCCACCCTAATGTACATGCATATATACCCCTGTGGATACATTTACATACTGTATATACCCTGTGGGAAATGCATCTAACTATAAGTTAACCTGAAGTTGATTAGAAAGGAACTGAAGGTCACTATTATCTGTATATTTTCTTTGAGGCAATCTAACTACATTTCAATGGCGATGACCGCGAAATAGTCAAGGCGGGTAAAATCTTTTTGTCTTTTTACTTATTTATTTATTTATTTTATTTTATTACATTACATATTCGTTTGCATATTCTGCTGTAGGTGGTTCCATATTCGATTTTGATTTTCCTTTTATTTGCCCTCAATTCGAAAAAGTAATTGTGAAGTGCAGTAAGAAAGTGTATTCAAAGTAAAATTTGTATGAGCAAATTTAAATGGAAA
>NW_016209271.1:0-1965 GCF_001687245.7 Rhagoletis zephyria
GATGTTCACTATTATGCAGAGAAATAGTCCTATAATATGGATAATACGGGCAATAGGATGAATAAGTTTCACTTCAGGCGCGCATCTGATCCGAACGCAAATGAGATACTAATCGATTATGCGACATTACTGATATTTTTTTTTTTTTTGTTTTAAATGTTAAAATAAGCAATAACGGGACAAATAAAGTGTTGAATAATCCGCCTTTTAACATACATACATTCCCTCAATCGTGTTTCGATTCAAGTCCCGAAATTATTTCTCAGTCTTAACCCAATTTCGGACGTTTCGCGGTTAAGATTGAATTTTTTTGAAACCAAAAAAAAAAAAATTGTATGCTACAAAAGAATTGGGCATTTAGTTAGTTCAGCGAGTGCTGACTTGTGCCTAGGAATGCAACATTTTTTGATTGTGATATGTAAGCTTGAATCATTTTAAAGTCCAATCACTTAAAAACACTGTCCTGCTGTTTCAATTTCAATTATCATAAAATTTATTTTTGTGTTAATTGCGGCAACCCGTATAAAAACCTGTGCTTATAAATTTCATCATACATTTTGGTACACATTTTTTATTGCAGCTTTTCTATTATCCTGCCCGCTCAGTAGCCGCCGTTTTCCACAGCTCCGCCTTGCATTTGCGCACTCAATTTGCTGTCATGTCTGACATCATTTCATTTAACAAACACTGATTGACATTTGATGTGTTGATTTTACAGTTGTTGTTATGTGTTTGCTATTGTTGTTGGACATATGTTCATACTTTGCTTTTGCATACATATTTGCATTAATCACAGCAACAAAATTAAAGTGCTTCGACTTGTTGGAAGTGAGTGTTTGTTGGGCGCTGATGGATAATTACTTATGGCGCTTGTACTGGTGTGCCATTGAGTTTCGTTGCAAATTATGTACATATTCACTTACATACATATATACATATAGATGTATGTATGTTGTAATAGTCAGAAAAACTCAAATAATTATACATTGCGTAAAATAGAATTCTGCTCAAATGCTTTACATTTTTGCTGAGCTGGCAGCTGATGATTTGTTTTGTCATCAGCAATTAACCAATTTAAATATTTACCAATGTTGGCATAATATACATAAATACATATGTATGCATGCATGTGCGTGCGCGCATTCTATGTGTAATTGAGTAGAGAATTATAGACAATTGTTGCTGAAAAATAAACCAATATTTGCGGATAAGTAATTATGCAATAAAAATGCAAAGCCTGTACGATTGTGGTGTTAGCCGATGACACATTTAGTCATAATTCTTTCCTAACTATGTTGTTTGGATTATATACTTAGCAAGGTGTATATTTTTAGTCTTTTTTTTTAATTGTCGCACACATTTAAAACTAAGCTGATTTGAAAGCGAAATCCTTTTGCTATAACAGGAGTATTTTTTTTACTTATTACTACCTCTTTTAATCGAAGAACCTCGAGGAAATTTTTGTAATTTAAATATATTTTGCACATTCATACATATATTTCAGGGAAATCTTTTAATGACAACCTTCGTAAATCATAATTGTCTTTAAGATTTAGACATAACAGGAATAGAACTTTAAAAAAGCCCAAATGGCTGTTGCAGCTTTTTCTTCAGATTTTGCTGTGTTATTCTTTTCTATTTCTTTGCAACCTGGATTTGAGAATTACTATTCAGGATTCTGCCTAAAAATGGTCGAGAACTTCATCATGCAGTCAGAGTTGCTATGTGCTCCTCATGGAGAAACTTCTGTCAAATGATAGAAAGCTCTTCCGTGGCCAGCAGCCTACGTAAGATACTATCAACGTATCCTAGCAATAAGCTGGCTCATCAAAAAAATTACGAACATTTGACTAACAGGCAACAACTATGATCTCCCAGCGAATCTTATTACTGAGGAGAATATAAAACATGCTATCAACAGCTTCCAACCGTATAAGTCTCCGGGACCAGACGGCATCATTCCCG
>NW_016209272.1:0-1965 GCF_001687245.7 Rhagoletis zephyria
TGAAAAGGGAGCGTGGCACTTCCCATATAAACCGAATTTTTATCGAACACCGAAGTGTTCATTCTAGAGTACTGGAACTTAGTATGGGGATACTATGTACATATATGAAATCAATCGCATACTCTTGAGAACAATTGGAGAAATTTTTGAACTTGGTACGGAAATATATGAAATCAATCACATACTCATGGAGAAAAATTGGAATTATTAGAAAAGGGGCGTGGCACCTCATATACAAACCGAATTTTTCATACTGTTTATCTCTGGAAATGTTCATGGTAAAGTAGAAATCTATCGCATACTCATGAATAAAATTTCGGACTATTTGAAAATGGAGCGTGGCATCTCCCATATAAATCGAATTTTTCATAATAAGTATCTCTGGAAGTGTTTANCCGAAGTGTTCATTCTAGAGTACTGGAACTTAGTATGGGGATACTATGTACATATATGAAATCAATCGCATACTCTTGAGAAAAATTGGAGAAATTTTTGAACTTGGTACGGAAATATATGAAATCAATCACATACTCATGGAGAAAAATTGGAATTATTAGAAAAGGGGCGTGGCACCTCATATACAAACCGAATTTCTCACACTGTATATCTCTGGAAATGTTCATGGTAAAGTAGAAATCTATCGCATACTCATGAATAAAATTTCGGCTTACTGGAAAATGGAGCGTGGCATCTCCCATATAAATCGAATTTTTCATAATAAGTATCTCTGGAAGTGTTTATGGTAGAGTACTGGAGATATATGAAATTAATCGCATAGTCATTAAGAAATTATGGAGCTATTGGAAAAGGGGGCGTGGCACCTACCATGCAAGCCGGAATTCATACTGCATATCTCTAGAAGTGTTCATGGTACAGTACTGGAACTTCGTATGGAGATATATGAAATTAATCCCATACTGATGGAGAAAAGTAGGCTCTTTGAAAAGAGGGCATGGCAAAGTGACTTTTCCTTATCTTTGAATGTGTATATAATTCTTCTGTAGGTATGTTTGTGAGTGAAATCCTAAATGGCTGGAGGGATTTCAAAACAGTTGTGTGTGTGTATTTGAGTGAGTCTCTGGATAGTTTAGTTTCACAATTTAACCCTCCAGTTGGCGCTGGAGTTGAGTTATTACTAAAAATCTTTTTTTTTATGATCCGATTTGACGAATATTCAAAACATGTATTGAAAACGGTTAAGGAAGTCCAATTGCAAAAAAGAGATGTGAGGTGATGCTGAGCTCGAGTTATTACTAAAAATCGACAAGTGAGAAAAGGTGCCGTGAATGTCAGACTAAATCGACCTGTTGCACCATTGAGTATATCGAACTCTCGTGTATTTAGGGATGCAAACGATGCATCGTTATTTTTGAAACATCGATAATATCGGTTCGAAATTCGATGTTTGCCATCGACGTTTACAATTTCCTAAAATCGTTAAATATACGATATATCGATGCCAGTTTCATCGATGTTTTAACATCGAATTATGCTCCTAAAATTTTGTTGACTGGCAATGAATTTTAATATTTATTCTTGGAAAAGGAACATTCAGAAATTCTGAGTTTACTCTTATCTTTCGATATTAAAAATGCATACTTAGTCATTAACAAAGGACCGGGATCCCGATGAAATTTCAACGAAATTGGGCCTTGGAACTTTAGGCTCAGCGAACTTACGACGGCATGCATTTCTATTCTATATATTGGGAAGGAATGGTAAATAAATAAAGGCTATAATTGAATTACAGAGATTTGGAATTGAAAAGTATTAGATTTTCCTAACAAATTTCGAAACACCAGAAACCATCGATATATCGATGTTTTTCTGGCAATGTATTTTAGCATCGATGTTCATTTTTCCTATGCATAGAAACATCGATATTACTCCCCCAAAAATTTGCATCCCTACGTGTATTACGAATGGCCTAATGGATGTGATTTGCCAATATTATTATGCGTTAGA
>NW_016209274.1:0-1965 GCF_001687245.7 Rhagoletis zephyria
TTGCTAGTCGCTGGCAACTCACTTACATACATACATACTCGCAACTACTCAAGTAAGTTGAATGAAAATGAAAATGATTATCTGCTCCCCCGCACATGAAAATGCAAGGTCAAAAGCGACAGTAGAAGTTCACAGCGTAGTGCCAAAGGCGGATTGTCTAAGTAACTGCCGGCAGCAGCAGTAGAGCAGCGGTGCGCTTCAGTAATTGTTTGAGGCGCTGCAAATTGAAAAAAAAAGAAAAAATGAAAACAAAATAATAAAACTGAAATAAGTGCAAAGTTTAAGGTATTTACTAACATACAAGTGTACAGAAAAATAATAATACATACAAACAAACATAATTATGGACATATTTTCGTACATAACTTTATAGCGAAATACGTAAATACGAGTATAATTTTGTATACGTGGCAACCAATTAAATGCTGCGCTTCACATTTACTTACTGTAATATATAATACATACACTAGACTGTGTCAAAAAAGCGGAATTTTTTTTTGGTTCCATATGAAAATTTCGTTGTCGGTCACAAAAAAAATAATTGTGGCAAAATTTCAGCACTTTACATTCATTGAGTTAGCTCGGACTTGACACAAAGTGTGTTCGACCACTTTTTTATATGGAAGAAATAGTGAAAGATTCAGCAAAAAAATTTCCAAAAATCAACGGGAAGTCCTCGCTACTTTAAACTCGCACCTATTTTACTAAACCTGAATGGCCTAGAAGAATGTTTTTTACTTGTTATATTTAATTTTTTTATTTAAAAAAAAAAGTCGCGCTAATCATTTTTTCCGTCAAAATTCTTATTTTTGCGGGCGTTTACTAAAAATTAATATAGGGTGCACAACTATTTTTATGTGACCGACAACTATATTTCTATATTGGGAACGAAAGAAAAAAATAATCGTTTTATTTATCACAGTCTAATATACATACACACATACATATGGATACATACACGCGTATAATTTTGTCATTCATTCAAGAATATTTTTTGTGATAATTTTTTTCAACAACGTATTTCTAAGGTTATGTGCGATGAAGCTAAGAATTGTATCTGCTTATGGAAAATGAAAATCTTATTATTTTGTTAGTTCATTGAAATTGAAACCTGCCATTGTTTTTGTTTTTGTTGAAAATTGCTGGAGCATTACAATTTAATGATACGCCTGAGAACGAGATCGCATTCGATATGATTATACTGACATATATCAGAAATTANAGCATTTGATGAATTAAATCAAATCAGAATTAAAAATTCAATAGTGGAAGTAGTTGAAAAGAAGTGCCAGTTCCGGAAAATTAGATATATCAGTTGTACACCGATAGCTTCAAAAAGTAAACTAAAGCGTGTCATTTCAATATCCACCGCCAAGGTTAGCGGCTCACCATTTCCTCAGATAATCTGACGATTATTTTAGCGCCCTCATCAAACAAAACAGCTTCGAAGCTGAGTGAAGAGTGCAGAACTTATTTTTGGTAGTAAGACAAGTCGATCTGTAATCATAACGTGCGTCCTTGACATCCCAAAAATCCCGGCAAACGGACTGCTGATAAGTTGGCCAAAGAGGGTTCTATCTAACTACGGAGAGATCAGCAAACTGAGCATCGGATAAATGTGCGTATAATTATATTGAGCATACTGTGGTAAAGGCTGAAGGGTGCTATCAGTGGGGCTTCATACCTAGTAAATCCACCGAATTCTGAGTACTTACTATACGCCAAAAATCGAAAAGGGCACGCGAGAAGAAGATTTACGCAAACCATCCTAATGTCGGTTCAATGTCTAAATTTGGTCTCCCAACGAAACTAATCTCTTAATAAAAATAGTGCCCAAGCTTTAACCAAAACAGTAGCGTTGATTTTTAATTTTTGTTAAGGGCAATCTTCATTCTTTTACCTATACATATAAAGTGACTAAAAAAAGGAACAGTCCAGCGCCTTCGTCTTGGTCTGCAGGCTGTA
>NW_016209275.1:0-1965 GCF_001687245.7 Rhagoletis zephyria
AGACGAGATATTCTAAGTGCCGGTTTCTCCCAATAGGTTTTAAAATTTATCTGCTCTGCAAACATATTTTTTCAGAAGAAAATTTGTTTCAAACAAACTCTACTGCATATCGATAGGCCGCGAAATCGACTTAAGCTACCAATACAATCCCCTCCAGTCGATCTCCCCATTCTCAACGCCCAGCTTTCGGTTTTCCTCATTGAATGAAGCTGGCTAATTTGCCTCTCTCCGCACTCTAGGTCAAACACTGCCTTATTGGGTTAGTTGCGAAATAAACACACACCTTCTCCCATTGGCTGTAACTGAATAAATTTAAGGCGCGGAAATCCCTCCGCTTGGGTCCCATTGCCCTCCAAACTTCGTTCAAGGCTGATTAACATACATTGAAGATAGGTATGATTTGAAGGCACCTTGAAAAAAATTGCTAAAAGACTGATCTGTCAAAAATTTATTATAGACCAATCTTACCTTCCTTTTTTTCTCAATCGAACTGACCTATAAATGAACCACATAGTAGAGAGCACAGCTTTAAATTTAAGAGCATTGTGTTTTAATGTAACTTACCGAACAAAAATAATGTAAGGTAACCACCTCGCCATATAACCACCAAAAAAACATAAATCATAAATGAATTTATTCAACGTTTACGGGTTAGCCGTCCAATGGTCCTTCACACTTTTATTAAATTACTAATGACCCTTCATAAGAGCATCAAAAACAAATTGCGTTATAAAAGTGAATTGATGGAACAGCAAGCAACTGTTTATATGTATGTGAGTGAATGTGGCCGAGATTGAGCAGTATTTGCTTTCCTTACAATGTTACGTATATACATATATACATACATTCTCATGTATGTATATATTTTCATTTGAGCGTTGATAATCATTTTACTCACAATTCCTCCAGCTCTGCCGCACATTGTCGTGCGTTGACTGAAAAAATCTGGAACGCATAAACATATTTATTGTATAACGAATATTGCCAACAAAAGCACAAAAGCAGGCTGGGATTAACGAAAATACTCTGTCGAAATAAACAAATAAGGAAATAGCCAAATAACGAAAAGGTAAAATAAACGATTTCATGCAAGCATATGCATGCATATATGTATATATTCATATGTACATTAGGATGCATCGCTCTAACTACCATTACTTTTACTTTTTCCCACCGGAAGTAAAATTTTTATAGTATTTTATGAATTCTGCCAAAATAATTCGGAAAAATGCAAAGATTTGATTATCATCTGAGGTGATTTTTTTTTTTGAAAATCTTAAATAATGTTATTTATAAAAAAAAACTAAATTTAAATCTTAACATTTATCCGAAACATTTTTGTAGGAATCTTAAGATATAATAAATTTTATAATTCTCGATGAAAAACTGCTACTTTTTTTGATGATGAGTCGCCCTAATGTACATATATACATGCACTTGTTTCTTGTTAACTCGAATGTTGGATGTATACAGCGAACGGTAAATTTAAGATTAGTGGCAATAACTTTGATTTTATGTGGTTTCTCAAAGTTTCCTGTTATACATTGGCACAAGCGACTAATAAAGATTCTTCTAAGTGCAAACATGCAAACATACACCAATACACAAATGAAGGAAAGTATATGGAAAGCGCTGGAGGCAGCATAAAAGTTAATAAATACTCGCAATTCTATACTTGCATATGTATGTATATATATATGTGTGTGTGTACGTGTGAGTGTTTGTGTGTGTGTTTGCCAACGTAGCGCAAATGCACGGCCACCACACTTGCGGTGTGTACCACATGGCGTATGATGAACCACAATACATACACTGCTAATGAAATTACGCGCCAATGACTCAACAAACAATGAGCTGGCATAAATTTCGCTATTTTCTGGCTGCATAGCGCAACATGCAAGCAAATCGTTCAGGAAAATCTCGTCCGAGTGATTACTAAGCTGCAATCGCTGCGACAACGGATTT
>NW_016209276.1:0-1964 GCF_001687245.7 Rhagoletis zephyria
CCCTGGTTTTTGTTATAAAATGTGTTGTTGAAATACACGATCTCATTTTATTTTACACAAGTTACATGATACATTTTAAAATTGGTGAAACCGGGTATTAGTGATCTCAACATATTTAAGAAAGGTTTCGATAGTATCGAATATTTTGCGCTATCACTATCGAAACAATCGAATGTATACACTATCGATAGTTCTTCAACACTATAAGCCGGGACTTATTATTTTATTTTAACTGTTGAATATAAATATTTTCGTAAAATACGCTCTTAATATAAAAATTATTACGAAAGGTGATGAACGGTTATGGAAATGTTTTTAATTTTTAGTATATATTTCAAGTCATTAATATTTTGATGCGTATACACATATCTGGTTACACAGCTGAATGTGAAGCTTTCTACGATCACCGCGGATATGGACAAAAAGAAGTATCAGAAAGTTCGATTCGACATACATATACAGATGCGTGCAACTAATTAGCAACGAAATTCAAAACGATATTGCTAGCAAATTATGTTTATTTATTTATTTTTAATAATTTTCATTTAAAATATAATTCAATCTATATCAGAAAACACAATAACAAAAGTTGCAAAGCTTGCACAAATTGCACAAAAATTAATCAAACTTCAAAAAATTGTCATCAAAATTTCAAAATTTTTAATTAGAATATTTAGAAAATTTTCGGGTATGCAGTTTTGTATAACACATGATCAAAATATTTTTTTACATGGAAAAAAATCCGCAACACCCTCGGCAAAAAAAATTCTAAAAAATCAACGGTAATTTTTAGCGACCTGAAACTTGCACTTTATTATAATAAATTTAATGGGCTACAAAACTGCATACTCGAAAATTTTCCAAATATTCTAATTAAAAATTTTGAATTTTTGATGACAATTTTTTGAAGTTTGATTAATTTTTTTGCAATTTGTGCAAGCTTTGCAACTTTTGTAATTGTGGTTTCTGAAATAGATTGAAATATATTTTAAATGAAAATTATTAAAAATAAATAAATAAACATAATTTGCAAGCAATATCGTTTTGAATTTCGTTGCTAATTAGTTGCACGCATCTGTATATAGCGCTTATCACAACTTTACTACACTCATATATTGACAAGATTTCACCATTTATATTAATATTTTTTTAATTTTAATTATTTGTTTTTAAAAAAATTTTATATTTTTTAACAAAAACCATATACATCCAAGTTTCAACCTTTATAAAAATTAAAAAAAAAGCAAACTGTAAAAATTTATATTTTTTTACACAGCATTTTTTCCACAACTTTTTCAATCAAAGAATATTCTAGAAATTAGCGTGGCTATATTAAAACCAAAGTTCAAAAATTTAGACTTTATTGCAGATTTTTTATATGGATTTAAAAAGTTGTGGAACAAATATTGTTAACGAAGCGATATTCTGCCGAAATCCGCAATAAAATTTTTCGTTTTGCTAATTGTAGTCCTGCAATTGCCACACCCCCTAGAAATGGTCGCCTTAAATAAAAACCTTGCCATACAAATTTATATCTGGATAGGTATTCTAGCGAAATCCGCATTAAAATTTTACTTTTTGCAAAACTTCGATGTTTAACACCTTACCAAATACATATATCTTAACATAATTTTTCGAAAAAAATTACAAATAACACTGTGAGACACATGGTAGGGGTCAGTGATCGGGAAGGGTTCAAACTACCGGGGAAAGTTATATCGGTAAAAAAGAAGTTATACGTGTCCCGGCGTTTCGCTGGGTCACGTCTAGGAATCGAGATATATCGATTTGAAGTTAGTAACTATCATATAGGGGAAATTGTCACCTTTGGTGGTCTTTTTTTTGACATAACTCGAGAACCACTAGTCCGATTTTGCTCAAACAAATTTAAAAAAATTAAAAATTACAATTCCTTTAATCTGTTCATATAACGTTTTTCTATATAATCAACAGTTTTGCCGGTA
>NW_016209277.1:0-1964 GCF_001687245.7 Rhagoletis zephyria
ACGCAATGCTTTCAACTGTCTCTTTTTCCATGGCGATGTCCTACGAAGTCGAAATTGTCCCCCTCTGCAGAACTTACGAACTAGTTCTAAACTGGTTCCATTTTGGACAGTTCTGGTTTGGTAGATTTTTTTCAAGTCGATGGTCAATATTTTTATTCGTCAGTGGCAACCCTGGTCGGAGGTCTTCCCGCTGAGCTATTTTCATATTGTACGAGAAGTGAGAATTTGTGCATTTATTTCTCAAAAGAGCACAACTAACACACCGAGGCTAAAAATGCTAAATAGGCTAAAAAAAAGCAAAATAAAATAGCGAAATAGCCAGGAAAAGGCAAGAAATCGCAAAAAAGGCGCAAACCAAAAAATTATCAATAAATACATTTATTTTAGAAATTTTTATTTTACAAGTGAAAAGAGAAAAAACTATAAAATAGTTTCATTATATGAAAAATGTGTACTTTGAATATTTGACTATTTTATCCTTTCGGGTTTCTAACTCATAAAACTTTAACCTGTATAGTTGTAGTAACATTGAACCACAAGATGCATTTTGAATTATTCTGGCAGAATTTCCATTCGATTTTCGCGAAGAAAGCCTTGAATGTACTAAACGTGCGCTCGACATGGGTTGATACAAGTGGCGCCCAATTTAAATNTAGAAAAGGCAAATACCTTAAAAAAGACAAAAAAAGGCAACATCAATTGTGTATATATGGAATTTGGGAAAGCTAAATCATGGACATTCTTAATCGAATATACTCTATCTATATATTTAGCAGAAAAAAGGGAATTTCCATAA
This sequence comes from Rhagoletis zephyria, assembly GCF_001687245.7. NCBI lineage: Eukaryota > Metazoa > Arthropoda > Insecta > Diptera > Tephritidae > Rhagoletis > Rhagoletis zephyria. The sequence goes on from NW_016209277.1 coordinate 797, forward strand.
AATCCGTTTCCTCGTTATAATATAACATCAGGACCAGGAATGAAAAATGGAAATTTTAGATTGTACCTACAGACAGCCATATAAATTAAATAATACAAGATTTGGTGCCACTATTTACCAAGGTGCGTATTTACATGTAAGAATGCGGATAAACTGATAAACTTAAGCAATTTATCCCTATATCGTATGAGTTTCTTAATTTCTTTATTTTGACCACTTTTCTTGAGAATTGTTTATTCTTCCATATAAAAGCGAAGCTTTGCCGATGTTTTCAAGTAAATATATTAGCACAGTAAAGGAAAATGAAAAATTCATCGGGTCAAAAGATGATTGTACCTAAAATCTAGTGCTTGTACCTAATGTACCTTTAGGTCAGCAAACGTCGGAAAAAGGTACAATTTTACCTACATTTCCATCCCTGATCAGGACGCACACCATAAATTAGAGGAGAAGCTCGGCCAAATACTTAGCAAAGGAGTATGCGCCAAAATATTATTATTTTTATCTACTAAAGCAAAATAAAAAAGCTAAGTTACTAAAAAGCCAATTTGGCGAAAAGTATGTAGGCTGAAATGCGACTGCACGCTTTTGTGGGAGTTGTCGTGGTACGGGCAATTGTAGGGAGGTGGGTGGCATAACGTGCGATTGACTGGCCTTGTCAAAGTGTCACTTTTAATGCGAACACTGCAACTGCAATAACTAAAACAAAAGCAACTGGCTGGAAATAACGCTTAGCAATGCAACCAGAACGAAGCAAATCAATTGCAGTCGCCCATTGCTTAGTTGCTGCTGTGTCGCAACGGTATCATTGTTTCAATTGTGCAGCTATTTCACTGCGGTACTAGCAGTGACGGCCACCGTTGGCCGTTGCTACGATCGTAGTAAATTTGCTACGATTTTTCAAAAATTTTAAAACTTGCTACCCCACTACGCTTTATTCTGTTTTTACTACGCTTTTTTATAATTCACTCAACTTATGGGCAGCAATCATTTGGAAATCACTATAACTTCAAATATGTGGCAAACAGACCATGGCTTCAAGATCTAAATGTATACTCTTACTGCAAACTGTGCAAAAAGAGTCTTACCAAAAACATCTGCAACATAAATAGGCTCCACCCAAGGTTCATAGAATAGAAGGTTACGACATGGTGCTGTCAAAAATTTG
>NW_016209278.1:0-1964 GCF_001687245.7 Rhagoletis zephyria
GAATTACCGGGTGAAGAAGGACTTGGCTTCACTTGGAATCTCCAATCGTCATCAGTTGGCAAAGAAGAGAAACGACTGGCGTGCTGGCGTGGACTCAGCCAAAATCGCTTAAGTGGTTATAGCGTCGATAAAGAAGATGAAGAAGAAGCAATATCGAAAGCATCGTTGACATAAGGAAGCTTGCGTTTGGATTGTGTTGGCATCCTAATATTTGGTAGTAATCTGCTTATTTCCATATAACACGGCCCTGGTGGAGGTCAACTCTTATACCCCGGTAGTTTAACATTTTTCTTTTTGTCAGTTTCCCATCCCAGATTGCTTAGTATATTTATTATAGTGGTTCATATGTATGTTTTTGCTTCAGTCTTCAGTAGATTTCACCTGGCATCTCAATTTCTATTTCTATGTTGCCAGCTCTCAGTACGGCAGACCTCGGTTTTTTCAGAAAGCTTATCAGCATGTTTTTCTTATAAAAGTGAGCATTTCGAATCGATTCTCCACGGCAAAGCTTTCAGGTAAGGCTATAAAGACCATCGTAGAAAGAATTCAGTAATTCTGAAATTCAAATCAAGGTATTGAAATCAGCTATCAAATTAAAACAAAATAGCAAAAACTAAAGCATAGAAGAAGGAAGTTAAAAAAGAGAACAATAGCAAAACGAATAACTGTCATAATGAGTGCAGAGCTTTTAAAGTTTTTGCAAATTTTATATAATCGGACATATGATATAAGCTCCTTTACACTATAAGTGCTTTAGACCAGTGTTTATTCTGTTCAGACGTATACAAAATCTACGGAAAGCTTTAGAAAGCTTTTGCTGATGTACCTATGAATTGCCTTACTTTGGTTTATACCGGCGATTGGCACCCCCTTGTCCGGATGGCAGTCTAAAACATCATTATTAAGCGCATTACTAGTGTAAATCAGTGATGATAAGAGAAAGATTTTACTTTTCCCGTGTCCACATACAATTAATGGAAAGCTGCAAATGCTTCTCCAGAGGACTAGTATCTTTGATCGCATTTGGTCGAGATCAGTGAAGATAAGGGAGAGATTTTACTCTACGTGCTTCAAAAACNTTATTCTCGTTTCCTCTTTCACTTTTTTGTCCTTTCTCTTTCTTTCCGTCTTCCGCATCCAACTTCAACACGTAACGCCCTGTCAAAAATGAAAATTCCATTTGCTCGGCGTTAGCGCCGCGTTATTGTGGGATGCTTCATACAAATTGTATGGGCATGAGGATTTTTGACAGTTGTTTGGCGCTTGACGCGCCAATTTAGGGATGGCAGTTAGGCGGAACGAAGTACGTTGTGTGTTCACATAAAATCTAAAAAAAAGTTTAAAAAACTCACGAGTAAAGAGAGCTTTTGGCTTTCCAAAAAGCTTCACCCGTGTAGAAAATTAATCGCGATCAGAGAAAGTATTTACTATTTTCGCGTCCATTTAAAATCTATAGAAAGCTTCAAAAAGCTTATCCAGTAGAATAAAGTCGGAAATTTGGTCGTGTCTAGTGTGAAAAACTCCTTGATCTGGAGCAGTGTTGAAAAGAAGCTTAGACTTTAGGCAGCAGATCGGCCAAGAACCGAGAGCTTTCGCCCTTTGCGAGCTTTATATAGGTTTTCCCGAGAGCTATGCTTTTACTGATCTATGCGAATAACGATCAAAACTTTCTGTAGATTTTACACCGGCGTGCACAGGGTAAGAGCTCTCTCACTCTCTGGTCATGGCTAGAGTAAATAGTAAGTTTTTGTCAACTTGTGGAGCCTATAAGGCCAACATAATTTGAGTACTCGTACACATAACCAACTCAACTGCCATATTTGTGTTGCTCCTATGATGTGCCATTCCCTACTACTACTCATATTACTTGACGCCTTTGGGAAATGGCAGTAAAACAAAAAATGTCAAAGGATAGTGTAATGTGGGAACATTCTACTCATTGTATTGTAATTGCGCGCGTTCTT
>NW_016209279.1:0-1964 GCF_001687245.7 Rhagoletis zephyria
CATAACGTTAAATAGCATAGCATGTCCTAACCTTCAGTTTTATTTTTTTCACTATCCCTTTCTCTTTATGTCTATCCCTTTCTCTATGCCTATTGTATTTATCCTTCCTTTTGTCTGTATCTTTTTTCTCTGTCTTTACATTTAATTTTATCTTAATTCTTATCTTTATTTTTATTATTTTCTTCAAATACTTATTCAACGAAGAACCAATATTTTTAATCACACAGTTCGTCAGCAAGGGCNTTACCAGTAATGTAACCTATAATTTTATGCAACATACACACCTTCAAACGCCATCTTGAATTCGCGCCAACGCATATCCAATTCATTAACAATTTTAAACTGAAAAAATAAAACAAAATATCTGTGGTCATAAGCAATAACCGCCTAAGTCGAAAAACCTGAATTCGAGAAAAAACGTTTTAAACATTTGGATTGTAATGTTAGCCTTATGGGGAAACTAAAATATTGTCGCCTATAACTTTTTAAGTAGCCTAGGCTGGCGAGATGGGAGGTTCACATACGTATGGAATAGTGGTAGAAGAATGCGATAGCATATACAACTCCATTCTTTCTTATGTCGACTTAAACGGTTATTAGTTATGACCACAGATATATTATAATCCATACGCAACTATTTAAAATTTGAATATGCAAATGCGAAGTATTTCTGTAACTTGTACGGGTATCTATGAAGTTGTTGCACACCCAGCAAATGCTGTTGAACTCGAATATGAAACCTTTTTCAAGAGAAAAGCAAAACAACGAGATAAAAACACCAAACTAACAAATAAAAAAGTTAAATGAAGATTGAAATCAATAAGAAACGAGGTGAGTGAAATATATAGACAAAGCGAAAGGCCAAGCGAAAAAAGCCAACTAGCCATTTTTATAATAGCCATAGGAGGCGCGCTGCTGTTGAAGAAAGATACGCCGATTGAATAGAATCAATAAGCAACAAAAAAAAACTAGGTAAAACCAAAAAGTCGTTGATTGACTTGTTGAAAAAATAATTACAAAAAAAGCAAAATAGCACAACAACAAATAGCGCGAATGGAACAACAAACGAACGGGCGAACCAGCAAACGATCGAGTTGTTGATCAGTGAGCTGAGTGTTGATCCGATCGGGCGAGTCAGCGAACAAATAAACTTTAATATGAAGCGACGGGAAGTAAAACAAAAAATAAAATAAATAAAACTAAAATAAAAAAATTTTAAAAATAAATAGATAAAAAGTAATGGAGAAGCAATAAAGTAAATAAATGATATTAAAAAAATGCAAATACGAGCAAAATATTGTGCAAGTAAAGAGTAATGTGAATGGCGGTAATACAAAAATAAGTCGGCGAAAACAGGCAGCAATTTAAAGAAAACAAACAAGGTAATTGTGTGGAAAAATAAAGAAAAGGCACAGCGACAAAAAGGTAGAGAAAAAATTGGAGACATAAAAAGAAAAAATTGCAGAATTAAACTGAAAAAACAGCAGAAATAAAAAAGAAAAAATGCGGCAATAAAAATAAAATGTAACTAGAAACAGAAGCAGAAAATTATGCAGGCGGCAAGCAACATGTTAAGATTTCAAAGGCATTTTTTTTGCAGAAAATAGCGCTTGTGCTTGAGCAAAGCTAGTCGGCAACTTACAGACCTGCAAGCCCAAGTAGCGCTCAGTTTCTCGAGAGCGGCACGATCGTGGAGACTTTTTTTTTGAGTCACCTGAGAAGCGCTTGAATCGCCAGCGAGTGGGTTAAATTGTGAAAAGCCTAGACTATACAAGCTTGTTGCCTACTAACTACTCGCAAATGTAGCGCGCTGCTCTGCAGGCGCTCGCTTAGGTCGGTGGAACGCTCGATCGCTCGATCGCTTTTAACTGACTCATGCGAGCCAACGCTAGGCGGTAAAGTATGAATGTATATACATATGCATTTAGAAGACACACAGCGAACGTAAACAAAAGTAAGTTAGC
>NW_016209280.1:0-1964 GCF_001687245.7 Rhagoletis zephyria
CCCAGAAATCAGTTCATAAATTTTACCATGAATTGTAAAAGTGGCGAATTAACAAGGAAAGATCACCGTAGGTATATCAGTTGCTTCATTTGAAAGATACTTAAGAGATCACACGACTCATTTAGCAATGTACCGGAAAACTTTTGATCCTGTGGGACAGCGATGATTCTTGGCCCTCCTATAACAGAAAACGCACTTCTGTGCTCTTAAGTTTCCCTATAAGAATTTTTATTGGCATACGCATCGCACCAATGTTGAAGTTGCAAGATCATAGAAGAATATTACGCACGCTTGGCAGAGATCTCACAGGTGGAAATAAGACCAACGGTAAAGCTCATGACACCGAAAGGGATTAGTATCCCATATGATATCACAGCGTTACTATTATTGGCCCATGTGTGAGGAGGATACTGCGCCTTATTGGTTTCTACTTAAATCAAAAATTTTGACTTTACAGACTAATTTGGTTTTTAAACGCTATTTTGCATTGGCTAACAAAGCTCTTATTAGGCGCCGCGAAGTAAGCGGGCATTGGCTAGTATGAAATTAAAAATAATAATATTTGCTTTCTAAAATAATACAAAAATAAATTTAAATAAAAAAATCAACAATAAGTTCCTAAAATTAAATAAAAAAATCATTTAAAAAGAGCAATATGTAAAAATTTAATTTAAAAAATTAAACAAAAAAAATGATACTAAAAATTAAATGAAATTAAAAAAAATATATATATTTTTATTTTTAGAATAATAAAATCTAAAAACAAAATCAAAATTAAACTAAAAAAGAAAGAATTAAGAAAAATAAATAAGTACAAATTTTTAAAAACCAATGAATTTCAAAAAAAAAAACGTTTCCCTTTAAAACAATAAAATCTACAAATTAGGTAAACAAAAAAAAGTACCTAAAACATAATAAACAGTAAAATCTAAAATTTAAATTTAGAAAATTAAACAACGAAAATATAAGTGCTTAAAAGCTAATTTTAATTCAAATGAATTTCTAAAAATTAAAAACAGAAGAAGAAAAATAAGTTTCTAAAATTTTATGAAACTAAAAAAAACTTTTTTTGTTTTTAAAACAATGAAATCTGAAAATTAAGCTTAAAACCGAAAAAATTTAAATTAAATTAACATCTAAAAATCAAAACAAAATTATATAAAAAAATAAGTAAATTTCCGCTGCCCGCCAGTGCTTCACTAATTCGTCCATTGGGACTGTTGGAGGAGTGCAAGCAAAATGAAATACAAGTGGTTTCTGTCAAAAGAGCTTTTCACCATGAAAGTTGGCAAGGGAGCTTAAACAAAATCTTGCAAACTAACTTGTCTACTGTCTTTTAATTGTCTTACCAAAGACTTTCTACTATTATCTTAGCCAAAATTGTCATGTTAAAACAAGTAGTTTTTAGCAAAAAAAAAACCGACTTAAACTATCATATAAAAATATATATATATATATATATATATATATATATATATATATATATCTCATGATCCACCAGATTAACCAGATTAGTATGGGACCACCTCTGAGACAGTACCTTTACGATGCAAAAAGAATTATCGCAATCGGTTGACATGGTCCAAAGTTATGCGGTAACATACATAAAAAAAAAAAATATTCCGACGAACTGATAACCTCCTCCTTTTTTGGAAGTCGGTTAATGATTAATTACTCATAATTTTCACAGAATCATCCAATAACATTTTTAAGTCTTGCGGTAACCTACTACGGCACCTACTTTGGGAACCCTGGCATTAGTCGATGGAGCGACTTCTGCTACAGCATTTAACAGCGCTGTTTGATGCAAAGCATTCAACTCTGTTAGTGTTCAACTAAAACACTCTTTCTTTGAGCTCAAGTATAAATAAGCATGTATTTGCGCGTACCTACCTAAATATGTTTACTTTTATGAATACATACACCCAGAAAAAGGTTTAGTTATAATAACCAAGATTTGGTTA
>NW_016209281.1:0-1964 GCF_001687245.7 Rhagoletis zephyria
ACAAGCTGTTAGAAATTCAAGATGCCGTTGTGGTCAAATAGATGATTATGTGCACCTACATACATAAATATGTAAAATGTAATATTTGAAATTTTTGAGTTCCAAATACGAAATTTAAATTACAATGACTTACATTGTGATCAGCTAAATGAGGAAGCAACGTTTTGATCAATTTTGGATATTTTTATTTTGTTTATTTAATATGTATTAGTTTTTATGAAAAACTACCTCATTCTATAACAAACATCATATAAATCCACATTTCAAACTTTGTTCAAAAATTATAAAAAATTGCAAGGTTTCAACTAAATTTTCAACTTTTTATTGAGATTTTGCAGAATTTTTCGGAGTATGTAGTTTAATAGCCCAATAAATACTTACTAGTATAATAAAGTGCAAGTTATTTTTCTAACGGAATTACGCATTTTTTCGACAATCTCAATAAATAGTTGAAAATTTAGATGAAACTTTGCAGATTTTTTATAAATTTTGAACAAAGTTTAAAATGTGGATGTATATGATGTTTGTTAAAAATGAGCTAGGTTATCATAAAAACTAGTACATATTAAATAAACAAAATAAAAGAGCCAAAATTTATCAAAACGTTGCTGGCTTAATTAGCTGATCGCAAGTGTAAGTAATTGTGTAGAGTATTATTTACATTGAAATTTATTAATGTTTTTGTTATATTCCTTTTGTAAGCCCTTATTTTAATCAAATAAAAAGCCATTAAATGGCAACAATTCATGCAGGGGTTTTAGATCGTTTCTTATGGAAGTATACCTTAAAGCCCTTCTCAGAGAAAGGGAGGTGGAAGGCCTTACCTAATGAGCCACTTTGTAAGTACTTACTTTAATTAAATAATAAGCCACAATAACAGCACAATTCAGGAAGGGCTTCTGCAGCTTTTCTTATGGAAGTGCACATGGAAGCCCTTCCCAGAGAAAGGGAAATGTAAGGCCTTGATAAGTGGGACATCTCATACAAAAAAGAAGGAGAAGTAGAAGTGCTCCTGTCTGCCAATGGAAGAACTAGAAGAGCTTCTAGAAGGGGTTTCAGGCCCTTCTATTGCCAACTGGGTTGTTAATGTACCTATAGGTGTTAATCGATAACAACGGCAAAGGTCATAAAATATGGACCTTGATCCGTAGTAATTGTTTCCTTAGGCACAAGCACTTGACATGTTCTGTTGTCCACATAAAATCATGTACCCAAGCGACAGTCGCACTTGAGTCGCTTGGTTTTGATCTTCTTATGATGCGCATGTGCAAATAGATCACAACATACATACTTACGTTCATCCAAATAATGAGATAAGAAAACGTTGTCACTAAAAACATGCATGTGCAGCAACGTACACCCACACACACGTCGTTCGTTGTAAATACACTTTTACACACAAACATGTTAATATAGACTTAGTAAAAGTTGTATGTTAGATTTAGGAAATTACTTACGCTCCACCGACGATGGAGTCAGTTATACGTTCATCTCTAAAACAGTCAGTTATACGTTCATTTCTAAAACAGTCAGTTATACGTGCAGCTATAACCAGATACTGTCATCGACTAAGCCTCCACAATGCCGTTGCCGACAAAAATACAATGGATGGCCGCCCAAGATGGAAATGCCTAGTCCATGGTTGCGTTATCCAGAGGATTTGCGATTTCCGGTGGACAGTCACACAAGGTAAATAATTGCTTGATAAAATTTATTTATTTATTTTTTTCATACTTCAAGATGAAACGGGTGATGGTCTGGATCCTGCGAGCTGCCGACAAGTTTATAAGATTACACCATGACTACGAGAATCACGATGAACCAGCCAAAGTTCAGTATTAACCGACTTCGAATTTGACAAATCAGAGAAGTACATCGTCTAAGCAGTCCATTGTGAAGTTTACAGCGAAGAGGTAGCAGCACTCGCCGTTTCTTGACAGCGAACATGTTATGAGAATTCAAGC
>NW_016209282.1:0-1964 GCF_001687245.7 Rhagoletis zephyria
TGCCATTTGATGGATGGATGATTGATCAACCGATGCTGAAAGTTTAATGTTGAAATGGTGGCAAAAGATGCAAAAAAAAAATAAAAACAAACAACAAGAAAAGTTGAGCAGAAAAGGTAAACAGTCTGTTTCAAACAGACTGTTTTGGATTTTTTGCTCTGTACGTCCTCTACTAACGTTCTACAAAAAAAAATTCAAATCTGATTTGGCATTTACATGTGGAATGATTTCAAAGTAACTCACAATGTTTGCAGATGATCAAAAGAATTTGAATAGATAATAAATGAACAAAATTTTAAAAATAAATAAAAGATCACAATTGATTTTTTAATTTTAGCTGTAACATAGCTAAAAATAATTTGAAAAACTTTTTTGGTGATCTTTGTGATTGAATTTTTTTATTAATTGAACTAAGGCCAAGGCCAAGCTTGCTAATTCATCGTAAGGCCAAGCTATCAACACTAAACTGTTCTACATGATAGTCTTAACAATTTGNCAAATCGCCAAATCAACCTTGCCAATTGCAAATTTTAAAAATCATCTTACTCAGATTTTCAAATACAAAAGAGAAAATTTGTAAGTGAATTTTACTTTCAAATCTGTGTTTCTATTTCTAACGACACTAAAAACCGAACTTTTTAAAAAATGAAAGGTTTCTTTGCACTTGCTCTATTTTTGCTGGTTTCAGGAGGGACTGCGCGCAACATAAAATATTTTCAAATTTTTTAGTTTCTCATTCATGCCAATAGCTTTTTTTGCCAAGATCTTTAAACCTAACGGTAACCAGATCGGCATGATTGAAAATTCACATATACAATATTTTAAGGTGTCAAATTAAAGCTAAAAGCCTAATCTTGAGATTGGCAAGACCAAATTTTTAAATTTTTTTATTTAAAAAATTTTTAAAAATTACAAAACGTTATTTGTGTGTTTTTTTATCTGAAATCTTGAATTAAAAATCAGCAACGGAAAACCAGGACCATTTTAAATTAATATAGCCCTGCCAATCTTTAGCTTTAGTCGTCATCTTTCATTTGGCTCCTTCAATTTAGCCATGCCACCTTCCTATGATACCGATCTGGTTACCCTTTTGGTCAGAAAATTGGTGTCGTTACCAACAGCGACCCAGTCATCGTAGAGCCAAGCTATCAACACTAAACTGTTCTACATGATAGTCTTAGCAATTCGTATTGAGTACATGNCTTTTGGTCAGAAAATTGGTGTCGTTACCAACAGCGACCCAGTCATCGTAGAGCCAAGCTATCAACACTAAACTGTTCTACATGATAGTCTTAGCAATTCGTATTGAGTACATGTTTCATGAACATCATAGCCACCCCAAAATCAAAATTCGAAAAAGCAGTCAAAAAGTGCGCGGTGTCTCCCCTTCAGTCGTTTTTGCCCAAAAGAACACTCCCCGTCCTAAAATAAATCAAACTTGCCTGAAGAAAGAGGCAAGTTTGGTTTAGATTTTCAGTGAAGTGCCAGCTGCAGATGGCACTACATCAGTTTATTTTAGCAATTTGTTTTAAAATGCGGCACTTTTACTATTAAAAACGCGCAGCAGAGTGTTTGGCAGTTTTTTACATATTAAAATCTTTAGAACTTGACTTGCTAAAAAAGTTCTAAAGTTATCAACAAAAGTTTAGGTTTTGTCATAAAACTTGAGACAACTTGAACTAAAAAATTTATTTTGTTACGTAGCTTTGCAATTGCCTATTTTTAATTCGATTTCAAACACATTTTAGCTCTCACGCTCTTTTTCTGCCTTTTCAGTTTGCAAGAAGAAGTGGAAGAAAAGAAAAAGAAGATGAAACTAATGTCCAACTTAGTTGCTGAGGGAGGAGCCGCCCACCTCAAAATCTTCAAGTCGCTGCTCTTCGCCGGCTACTTTCTGCTCCTTCAGATTTTGGGCGGCGTTCTGGTGGCCGGCAACGCCATTCTACGTGGCAAACGTGAGGAAG
>NW_016209283.1:0-1964 GCF_001687245.7 Rhagoletis zephyria
ACGAATTTTAATTAACTCAAATTGGATGCAGAGCTGTAGGGAGTGAGAGGGTTGTTCATAATATTAAGTGCGCTCAATTAGATTTTTGGTGCTTGTTTGATTTATTACTATAACGGAATCAGCTGAAAATATTTTCTAGAAACAAATTTAAATATTTGCCTTTCTAAAGATAGAGCTCGCGAATAAAAAAAAATATATATATATGATAAAAATTTGTATTTTTCTATGGCAGATTGGAAAGGATTTTTATCGTAGCTGCAGGGACGAGGAGGAGATTACAGTGGCACACAAGCGAAACCTATTAAAATAGCATAAAATTTTCGACGGATTTAAATTTATTTTCAATTAAAGAATATATGCTGGTGGCCGCTGTGGTATAGTGGTAAACAGTGTGCGCTTCCACTCCGCAGCGCCTGGGTTCAAGCCCTGGTCAAGCCAACATCGCAAAAAAATTTTCAAAATAAGTTTTTTCTTAACAGCGGTCGCCCCTCGGCAGGCAATGGCAAACCTCCGAGTATATTTCTGCCATGAAAAACAGCTTCTCATTAAAACCGAATCACCTTTCAGTCGGCGTAAAACTTTAGGTCCCTCCCTTTTGTTTGGCAATATCAAGGCACACGCCACAAATTAGAGGAGAAGCTCGACCAAACACTTACATATGTGTAAGCGCCAATACTACACTCGGCGGTTTGTCATTGCCTGCCGAGGGCGACCGCTATTAGGAAAAAGTTAATGACCCTTGATTGTGAAGTTTTAAGCGAATCTAAGCGTGATATTCATATTTGCTCCGCCATTTTGAAGTTTTCCAATCTGACGACATATTCTTTATCACCAACCCCAAACACCCCGTGGAAAACATTTCAAGCGTTTCGGTTCGATTTAAACTTTTCGCCGCCATATTGGGTCCGCTATTTTGAAGTTTTCGAATCTGACCTCAGATTCTTTATAACTGGCCGCAAGAACCGCTCACAATAAAAAATGCTTGCTTTTCGTCAACCAGCCGGGCAGAGGCCCTTTCCCCATTAAGGGTCTGGATTTTCTAGGTGCATACCCTCAAATCATAGTTCTTTATACGTTTTCCGTGTTCGTCAGCAAAAGCATCTCATCGGAGACTTTCTGAACTTTTTCATTGGGCGGGGTTTCAACGTGGCGGCACACAAACCCAGCGCACATGCAGGAAAAACGCCGACGGGAAAAACGGCCGAAAATTTTATAAGAGATTTAGGTGACTTACTTAAGGTTTCAAGACAAGGACGAACTCCTGTAAGAACAACCACGGCGATCTAGAGACTAATGTCCAGAACGTACTTAAATTTTGGAGGGAAGAAGACGAACCCGAGCCGACCACCGATGAGCTGTATGAGCTTTACAACGATACAGACATATTGCAGCGAATTAAAATTCAGCGGCTCCGCTGGCTTGGCCATGTCGTCCGAAAGGACAGAAACGCTCGCCTCTTTTCGGCTAAAGTGAAGTAAAATTCTTCAACATTTCTTAAAAGGGATCTTAAACTTCAATTTCGCTAATTTTGTTTTTGTCATTTTTTGCTAAGCTATTTTCGATGAATCTGTTTTTTATTTCATTAATTTCGAAAAATGCTTTAAATCTTTCTTCTCTCGCTTTGATCGCATCTATTCACACTGCATATGTGGTGTGTGCATTCGCTTTTTTTTTNTTCATTAATTTCGAAAAATGCTTTAAATCTTTCTTCTCTCGCTTTGATCGCATCTATTCACACTGCATATGTGGTGTGTGCATTCGCTTTTTTTTTAAATATTTACATCAATGTCAGTTGGCAAATCTCATTTTAACATATAACAAATTTAGACATCAATTTAAGGGCCAAAGCTAACAAACTCGCATTAATACGTACATATGTATGTACATATGTACTTACATATGCATCTCCACTCCAGCGAGTGTGAATTTTCACATATTGATGATTTTTTGATGTGTACCAAAAG
>NW_016209284.1:0-1964 GCF_001687245.7 Rhagoletis zephyria
ACAGATCTAAACTAGAAAAGGGGGTTGGAGCTGGCATCTACTGTGCGGACCTAAGCATAAGAGCGTCAGTCAAACTTCCTAATTACTATACGGCGTTTCTTGCAGAGGTTTTTACTATTAGGAAAGCGGCGGAACTTGTCTGTGTTCTGTGTGCAACGAGCCGGGTATAAATGGCTCTCTCGAAAACAAGACTTAAATACCTGGGGCAAGCAGCTTCGACGGACTAGATAGAATCTCCGAAACTGGACTTGATCTTCTTCTAAAATTCACTAATGATACGAATATCATAAGTGATATATGTATATTTTTGCTAAAACAAGACTCCAATGTGGTATCGCTACTGGTCTCTGCGTGGCTTCGTCCTGCCAGTATAACCCAACCTTTTATAAAAACAAAAAATTTACAGAACTGTAATTGCACACTATGATTACTTGCAAGAAGATTAAAAAAATCAAGTCTAATTTCTATAAATGGCAATTCTTAAATTAAAAGAGAAGAAACACAAAAGACCTTTGGAAAAAAAACAAACATAAAATAAAATTAACGGGAACTTTTAGCTGCTCATGCTGTACTAAAATTAAACGGGCTATAAACTGCGTACCCAAAAATTTTCCAAATATTCCGAGAAAAAAGTTCTAAGTTTTGCAAAATTTTGTTTAATTTTAAATGTGGCATATACATAGCTCGATTCCTTAATTTTTATGATTTCGGTTAAAGCGCAAACAATGTCTTTATGCAAAAAATATCAAAACTACTAAAAAACACCAAACGGTTTTTATAGTCACTATAGGTTTCTATTAAAACTCCAGTTGAAGTTTTTTCATATGTTGAAGATTCGTTGTTTTCTGCAGTTTCATCATTTTCGCTTTTGGTTGAAGTTAAATAAAAAGTTCGTTTTTAAAAATTTTGTATTTTTATCAAATTAACTATAAAAATAGAACAAAACTATAGCTTTTATTAAAATAACTAAAAAAAAATTGTTGGTAGATGTTTTCCAGATTTGGGAAATTTTTTTTCAAGTGGTTGGTAAGTATTTTTTTTTTTTTTGTTAGTGGCATTCCTGAGTGGCTAATCTACGCATGCTTTCGAAATCATTTTTACCAATATTGATTTAGTGGAAAAAAATATCTAATCTAAAATGTTTAAGTTTTTTTCTTAGTTTTAAAATATGTTTGGGTTTTTCTTCCAATACGGCAATTCTAATTTTTTTTAGTATCATTAAATGAAAGCTTGACCTCTTTACCACAAAAGTATGTAGGACCGAAAATGGGAAATAATTGACAGCCGCACCGAAGGTTTTCTGCGCTCCGGTACTGTGCATCATATACATATATAGGAGCTGCAGCAATGTCAGGCGCGCCATAGAATACACTTTTTTAAATATTTCAAGTAGGTTCAAAGTAAGAGGGTGGAATTTTTCACAGGACTAAGGACGGCATTTAAAGCAAATTCGGTCCTGACTGTAAGTGTTACAAGAAAATAATTTTCTCTTCCAAAGTGGCAAGCAGATGGGCTGGTGAATGCTGCTGGAAAAGTTCAAAACAAAGGACCTGACAGCTATTTCTTGGAGACAAATATTACGTCCGCTTTTAACTATTTTGGATAGTCGAAGTCGGCTGATAATTACACTTTCCCCTACTCGGCAAGAGTTGGATTGGTTGTGGTACTTGCTTGCTTACTTTATAAAATATTTCCTTTGGAAAAACATGGCCGCTGTTCAGCACTCGGCGGGCAATGTGAAACCTACATAAATGTGTATTTCTTCAAAGAAAAAAAAATTTTATAAAAAAACATTTTCCGTAGGTGTTTTGACTTGTATAACATTATCCAGACGCACACCACAAGTTTGAGGAAAAGTTCGCTCAAACACTTAATAGAAATTAATTTCGGTTGAATAGGCTTTTTGAAAACATTTTAAAACCAAACAAGTAAGAAAGTCTAAGTTCGGGCGGAGCCGAACATTA
>NW_016209285.1:0-1964 GCF_001687245.7 Rhagoletis zephyria
CAGCAGTAAAAAGTTACGAATTGGCACAGCAGAAATGTAAAATTTTCTTACCATAAGTAGTAAAAAGTTTTTTCACCATAGCACTTTTCTACTCATTGCCACAGGCCCAGAGTAATGCAATGTTTTAAATGAAAAATAATAACTTCATCACTTCCTTTAAATTTTGAGGCTTGTTTTTTTAATTTTTAGAGCATTATAATAACATCTTTTGTTAATTTATTATGGCTTAGTACCAAATGTAAACATTTACTTACCAAACCATTATTTGATTCGGGGATAGAAACAAAGCCGAAAGATACATACTTAAGTATTTATATATATTTCTATTTATTTTTCTTCTGTTTACGCAAAAAACAATGCAGGTAGTAATTTTCATTGTATTTATTCAAGAATCTACATTTTATGCTTTTGTTTTATAATTCCACGAATTTAGTTGAGTTGTGTCTGAGACAACTCAACTTGTATACAACTCAACTATTTATTGATATTGCCATGATAAAAATATTACAAGGTAAATCCATTCTCTCAATTCGTCGGCCATGATTTTTTTCTGACGTTTGCAAGCATTTTAAAATCATGTAGAATTGAATATAAAAAAAAAAGAAATTGTTCACCATGGCGCAATAAACAGGTAAAGTAGTAAGGCAGCATTCTCTGTTCATTTTCTGACATTCGGCAGCCTTATATTTCACAATGTTGCCTTTATTCGATGAACGTTTCTTGGGGGCAATTTGGCCATTTATTATTTGCTTGCAAAATTGTTATACCCGAGCGCACTTGTGCACAAGGGTATTATAACTTTGTTCACATAACGGTTGTTTGTAACAGGCAAAACGAATCGAGATAGATATAGACAATGTATACATAAATGATCAGGATGAAAAGAGAAATCGATTAAGCGGCGACTGTCTGCCCGTCCGTCCGTCCGTCTGTGCACACGATAACTCGAGTAAAAATTAAGACATCTTAATGAAACTTGGTACGTGTACTTCTTTCGGGCGTAGGACGGACGGTATTGAAAATGGGCAAAATCGGACAATCGCCTACCTCCCATATAACGGTAATTTTCAGAAATACGAAAACTGCGATATTTTAGTAACTACTGAAGATTATTCACTCAAAATTGATATTTACAATAATTTTAAGACGAAAAATAAGGATATTATAAATTTTTGAAAAATGTCGTAAGCGCCATTTTGACGATTTTTAGCTCTAGATGCAGTTATATATTTTGAAATAAGATCTTTCGATTGGTGTTATCAGTTTTTAGATATCTCCTTTAGTTTCCGAGATAATGACTACAAATTTTTCGATAATTTAGTAAAAAATTAGTTGGTGATGCAGTCATATTAAACTAATCAATATCTTAAAAATGGCTATCTCCTTTAGTTTCCGAGATATTGAGTAAAACGCGTCGTTAATTTGGTAGAAATTTTGATTACATTTTGTCGTATTCCATACAAAGTGGCCGCCAAATTGTGGACAAATGACGCTTACGACAAAATTTTACTAAAGAAAATCCTTCATAAACTCAAAACTAATAACAATACACATTAAAAATGGAATAATTTACGAATTTTGTGAACTAGTAACATTTTCAGAGACTTTGGATAAAATATATCTTCGCATTTTCATTTATCTATCGCGATTTCCCACAACCTGCCGAAATTAACATACGACAATCTTTTACCCTGGCGACGATGTGTATATCTTGGCAACCGCTGCACCGATTTCTTCCAAACTTGGTACAGCATATCAAACGGCCGAAAATTTTTAAAATTGGACAATAACCACGCCCACATTCTCTATATAAGGGTAATTTAGAGAAATACGAAATCTTCGATAAATCAGTAAATATTAANCATATCAAACGGCCGAAAATTTTTAAAATTGGACAATAACCACGCCCACATTCTCTATATAAGGGTAATTTAGAGAAATACGAAATCTTCGATAAATCAGTA
>NW_016209286.1:0-1964 GCF_001687245.7 Rhagoletis zephyria
TACATTAAATTAAAATGTTCAAAAAAGTGGCAACATCCACAAAAATATCGCAGGCTGTAAGCCTTCTTAAACGTTTTCCTTTTGATAGATGATAAATATTTATTCATCATTCGAAAGTGCCGGAATGAAGAATAAAAACTTATTCCTCATTCATAATTAGAAAAATTATGAATATATTTTTATTTTTTATTTGAATAATAATTCATTCATTCGAAATCTCGAAGTAGCCCACTGTAGTATATTCGAATGCTAAAATATTAAGTTAGGTTATAAGGTGTAGATCCTATGGTTTAGTATCGAACTGCAATTACTGTTTTGTTTGTTATACTCTTATACTCGCTCAGCAGCGCAAACGAGCAAACTGAATTTTCTCACTAGCTAAGCACAGTTATAAGCATAACTAATGTAATCAGGTTAAGCATTTGTATACATGAAATAAAATAAAGAGCCAGTTGGATTTTGAAGCTCCAAGCGTCAGGTATTTGGTTTCCACGCCAGGGNAGACACGCGGCAAGCACATGGTTAACGCGAAAATTTATTAATATCATTGGAATAACTTTTAATTCATATGGGACCTACAAATACATCCTGCGCCGAGGAAAAGCCCGATATTAAAAATATGAATAAATTTTCAATAAATATGGAATCTTTTGATCCAAACGTGGAACAATGGCAAACATACATGGAACGCATGGAGCAACTTTTCATTGCAGCCAACGTAACAACTGAAATCCAAAAGAAGTCATTGCTAATTAAATACATTGGGCCTATTACGTACAGATTGTTACGAGACTTGTGTCAGCCAACTCAAACAGTCAAACACTTGACCGATCATTTTACGCCCGCTTTGGTGGTGTTTAAGGAGAGGCGCACCTTTTATGCAGCACATAAAGGTCAAGGTGAGACAGCCGTGGAATGGCACGCAAAAATTCGTAGGCTAGCAGTTAATTGTGAATTCACATCCATGCTCGAAAGTAAATTAATCGACAAATTTGTCACCGAAATGGAAGGAAAGGTTTTCGACCGCTTATGCGAGGAGGGTAGAGGTTTGACGTTATCGAAAGCCCTTGAAATTGCGCAAAGATACGAGAAGCCAGAAAAGATCGTCCATGCAATCCAGTCCAAACATCACAAGCAATCTAACGGGCGGCCAAATCGGAAGGTGAAGAAGCCAGATGAAGGGAAATCAGCAGAGAAATGTTATCATTGCGGTAAGCAGAACCACGATTTTAAATCATGCAATTATAAGACGTATGTATGCAACAAATGCGGAAAGAAAGGGCATTTAGCTATAGTTTGTCGCAAGCAAAATGGCGATGCTAACGGTGTAGTTAAAACGGTTTTCTCTTCAGAGCGTGAAAAATTCCCAAAGACTGGAAACGCTATTGAATTGTATAATATCAATTGTAATAAATATGTCTCTCCATATACAGTTTGTGCAAAAGTTAATGATGTCGCTTTTAATTTAGAACTTGACTCGGGCGCAGCAGTTTCCATATTTCCGCTAGAAGAATATAAGAAACATTTTTCACTAAGCCAATTACAAAGGTCTGAAACAATGTTATCGGGGTATGGAGGAAATAAATTAAAAGTTAAGGGTTCATTCTGTGCTGCAGTAAAATATAATGAGAAGGTAAAAAATGTTGAGTTCATTGTGGTCGATGCAAAAGGGCCATTAATTTTAGGACGGAATTTTTTTTCTACTTTTGATATTGTTTGGAAGGAAGTGCAGAGTATTCAAGTTCAGAACTCCAACCAGCTTAAGGGATTACTCCTTAAATATAATTCAGTTTTCGATGACGAATTAGGGAGATACAAGTACAATAAAGTACAACTGCGTTTAGAAGGCGATCCAACTCCAATATTTGTCAANTGCGTTTAGAAGGCGATCCAACTCCAATATTTGTCAAGCCACGCCCTATTCCAATTGCGTTTAGGTCAGCAGTTGAGGATGAGTTAACAAA
>NW_016209287.1:0-1964 GCF_001687245.7 Rhagoletis zephyria
GAGAAGCAAATGACAAAGCAAGGCTGAGGAGCGTAAAAACCACCATAGTACCAGGATTTATCCAAATTGAGGATGAGACGAGGATACAGAACAGCGAAGAATCACTTGATGCGTTACTCAATGCATGCAGCAGATAACCCAGAGTTGCGGAACACGAAGATTTAGATATTTCTGGGAAAGTTTTATTAACTTCGAGAAAGATTGAATGGACACTATATGCTCCTTTGGTATTTAAATCGCCAGGCAAGGATGTTATCTTCCCAGCCATGCAACTGAAAGTAAGAAACAAAATCGTAGAATGTTTATGTGGGCTCTTTGAGGTAATATTATAAACCTGCTGCTAGAAATACGTCGACTGAGCGGAAAAACATTTACGTATATTAACATTCAGGCAGTCATTAATGCTCCACTTTCATACAGTACCTATCCGAAGATCCTTGTATGTAGATTGCAAGTAGGCATTAGCAAGCGTAGCCATAGCGAACGTCATTCATCTACATATATTGGGTCCTAGTACACAAGGGTGTTGAAGGTAAAGAAATAGCTTACAAGCTACCTAAAGAAGTCCTTCTTATGACACCGCGCTAATGATGGAATAACCGCTTTATCTACCGGAAATCAAACGATAACGCTATCTCTTCATATACCGCCAGGCAAACAGAGTTTGGACACGTACACAAGGCTCCAGGATTGGAAATACTACTTTCCGATCATACGATAGAACACTTGCCGACTTCTTTTTACTAATAAAAAGTGCAGACTCAAAACTTTTGGTAAAACTGGTAGCACGGCATCGATGGCAGTTCGGTTATAGGGCCGATAAACAGAAATGTAAAAAATATTGCTATAAAAAACCTACCCTTGTATTAAAGAAAGTGATTGATTCTATGGCAAATGCTTAGTACAGATATGCTAATGGGGCCGAAAGGACATGTATGAAATTTAAATTGAAAAAGTAGCGAAAAACGCAAACGCTAGTAAAAATTAAAAAAAAAGCTCCCAGAACTATCCGATAAAAAATGTAAAACACAAATCACTTTTATATTCATGAGCATACTTTGCGTAAGAAGTCAGCACGTAAATGATGAATGAATACTTGAAAGAAACCTATGCGAGGTACGGAGTCTCAAGAAAAAAAAGCCAGCTCACAACTACATACATATTTAAAAAAAAAAGTGTAGCATATATTTAGGCGTACGACCACTATAAAAAGCCAAATACTTGTAAACTGCTGCTAAATAAATATGTTACGCAAAAACTAAGCATGCATTCATACGCACACTCATGCAAAATTGTTTGAAGTACACACATACAAAAATAATTTGAATACGCATATGAATGTATGTACATTAGACCGTATCGGAAAAAAGGTCATCGTACACTCCTGAGTCAGTAAAGTCTTTTTGCAAGGTAATTTCGAAACAAAAGATTTTTTTTGGCCTTTCGATAGTTGTGAGTGGAAAATTTCCACAAAATCTGTGTGATATCATGCGGGACAGACTAAGATTAACTGAAAGATGGGCCAAGAAGAAAGGCCTAGGTGTTATCCCAGACAAAACTTACCTGGTGCTCTTTACCAGGAAGTACATAATTCACTTCACTCCCTGCCATAGGCAACAAGGGGAGGAATGCCACTCGCTACCTGCAAGTTCATTCTAAGGAACCTATTTATCCTTTAAACTAGCAAGTGACCGGTGGGCAAGCCGGACCACTTGCAGCATTACGAAACTTACGTGGCCAAAATTGGCCGAAAAACGGTCGAACGAACTCCGCTTGCTGAACAGAGGGGACTCAGCTGCAGTCCACAATCTAAGGGCCTAGCTGTGCTAGTGCGGTCACTGGCAGCCACCCTAACTTAATTTAACGTTGCACCCTAATGCCAGTAAACTAAAGCCCATCAAAAATCATTAAGCTTTTGCTAAGCAAATATTTTGATTATTTACGTAAAATTATTTAAAAAAAAA